>NW_007733055.1:25576-40565 GCF_000696425.1 Galeopterus variegatus | reverse complement strand
GAGGCTTGCAAACACTTAAAAAATAAAGTTTGCGTTTTCTGTATAGCTAAATTAACTTCTACCTAGTAGGAAAACTGCTATTCCTCATAGGGCATGCCTATCAAATGTAATTTCAAAGGTATTAGAACAGAGTTTCAGTATATTTACCTAAACTCATCTGCAAGAAAACTGTCTTTGTAGCCCATACATTTCAATAATTTAGTGTTTACATGAATTCCAATATATATCTATTTTTGTCAAAGTCAGTGGATATAAAATTTGTTTTCTTTCTTTCCCCTTCAAACACCTTGGTCTATACCCCTATTATCTCTCACCTGAATTATTGTACTAGCCTCCTAATCAATCTCCTTACTTCTTTCCCTTCTTAAATGTGTTAAAAACAGTAGCTTTTAAAAAGTAGTGCTTTAAGAATGAGTCACATAACATCAGGCCTTTGGCAAAGTTCACCTGACAGGTCCCCATGTCTCTCAGAATAAAAGGCAAAGGACATCCCATTACAGCCTGTGCCCACTCTCTTTAGCCTTCTTAATTTCCTGCTAGTCTTGCCCTTATTTTTCCCACTTGTCATTGCTGTTGAGCACACTAGGTACGCTCCAGCTTCAGGGATTTTATATTTGTTCCTTCCACATGGGATACATTCCCTGTGATGTCTGCATGGATTCCTTACCATTCTTAGGTCTTAACTCACATGCCATCTTCTCGGGCAGTCTGAGGCCTTCTCTTACCACCCAGCAATAAATCGCAACTCCCAACAGTCCTCCTAACCTGCCTTATTTTTCTCCATAGCACTTATTATTATCTAGCATACTATAGCTTACAGTAATTTATTTTTTCTTGTCTTTCTCTGTCCACAGAACTAAAACAGTGGAAAGGTCCCTGCTCTTTCCATGCTTGACACATAATAAGTGTTAATAAATATTTGTTGGATGAATGAATGCTCTTTCAGAAACAATTCCTTTTTTATATGTAAAGTGTAATTTTTCCCCCTGTATACCTGACCTAATACAAAGACTATTGTAATTAGCATTCATTTTGCACGTAAAAGAACAATGATGCAATTGAACTACTGATGTTAAGATTAACTTACACAACAACCTACTATTCCAACCATGCATCTACTTTATCAGTCAACACATTTTTATTCTAAATCCGATATTTTCAAGGTACTTTGAAGTATATGGAATGCCTACCTTAAAGAAGTTATATTAAAATTGAAAGAAACCAACTAAGGATTCAAGGAACTAAGTGGTTCTTTGAAAGATGGGTAATATGTGGGTTGCTGGTGAGACAGAAAATACCCAGCAAGAGGAATGCTAGGTGTGAGGATGTAGAGTTGTATCTGGTGAACTGTGAATAGATCAGCCTGAGGTTTTTAGAGCCAAGAGGAGAAGCGAAGGTTCATGTGGAGATCTTCAAGTGACAGGCTGACGAATGTATTCAGCAGTCCATACCTCATGTGTCTCATACCAGGATCCTCATTCACCTGACAGTACTCGGTAACACGGAATCATTAGAAGCCATAAGATAAAGAGGATGCAGTTTCCTACTGTGCTAGTTTTACCTTAAATAGTGAAGAAAACCTCATAATTAACTGAGAAGTAATGTTAAATATCTATAGTAACTTGAATATGAGTTATGATTCTATATTTTCTTGAATTCTTAAGAAAGTAAGAGATTTCCAAAGAATTTTAGATTATTACCTGCTTCTTCAAGGTTTGTTCTCAGACCCTAATTCACACTAACTGATCATTCTCCCTACCTTTGGGATTCTTGAAAGAAAAAGTGTGATTTCCACGTATATTTTAGGGAGTCATTACAGATTGTCGCGTAGAGAAAGAGCGAGCCATATTTCTAATAACTTTCACAACTGAAATCATTCTATTATCTTTCTTTAATACTTTCATTCTGACTTAATGATGGCAAACTTTATTTTCATTCTTCTTCAGCTTCATAAGGCCAAATTATGGTTTTATAATAAAAATACACCATATTCTAGAAAGCAAAACACTACAGACAAGGTTCATTAGAGGTATCACTTATAAGGCAAGTGCATTTTTTGTTTGTTGTATTTCTTACCTTCTTTTCAATGGAAAGAAATCTGCATGATTCTTTTAATTGTTCTCATATCGGAAATAAAGAAATGCAATTCAGTTTCTTAACATAGCCACAAATGGCTTGTTAATTAAGAAATCCCATCTCACGTATTAGTAATCTAGGGAAAAGGGAGCTTTTAATCTCTACAAGTCTGTTTTCCTGTGATTTGTCAATTGTTGGTAAGAGAAGAATATTTATATCACAAATGCTGTGAAAATAAAAATTACAACTACAGTGTAGATCCTTGCATTGGATACACATGTAGTCTGGTGGGGAGGGAGTGTATTTACACGAATAAAGCCTTAGAAATCCTTTGAAAGCTTCTGACATATTAATACAATCATAGAATCTTAAAGTTAGAATCTTTTACACAATGTAAGAACTCCCCAAAATGGTCTTTCACATAGTGGTTATAAACTTTTTTTGTATGGAGCACTTGCTAGTTTTGCAGGCAGTTTATTTCATTTGATTAAACTTTTGTTTCTCATAATGATGTGATTTAAAAAATAATAATGTGTATCCCTTAGTCCTACGCCTAACTTGCATAATTAGACATAATATTCTAAGCCTGGTTTCCTGTAATCTATATGCCACCCATTAAAATATGAGAACAAATATATACCATCCCTACTGAGTATTTTGTGGATTAAACATCGTATGGTCTTTCAACAGTCCCACACGTGGCAATGTTTTTTGATGTTTCACTGTATTGATCATCTCTCTTTGAATACATTTCTTTTAAATAATGTCTGCCTTAAAAGCAGCCCAGTGTATGGTAGAGTTATTATTACAACTTGATCTCTATATTAATTCTCCCTTTTCTATGGTATGAGGAAGAATCAGGTAATTTATNTGTGTATCACTTAGTCCTACGCCTAACTTGCATAATTAGACATAATATTCTAAGCCTGGTTTCCTGTAATCTATATGCCACCCATTAAAATATGAGAACAAATATATACCATCCCTACTGAGTATTTTGTGGATTAAACATCGTATGGTCTTTCAACAGTCCCACACGTGGCAATGTTTTTTGATGTTTCACTGTATTGATCATCTCTCTTTGAATACATTTCTTTTAAATAATGTCTGCCTTAAAAGCAGCCCAGTGTATGGTAGAGTTATTATTACAACTTGATCTCTATATTAATTCTCCCTTTTCTATGGTATGAGGAAGAATCAGGTAATTTATTTTGTTTTGCTTTGTTCATTTCATATATTTTCCTTATGTCTTAATCTGTGCATGAAATTTGTTTGTTATACATTCACATTCTAATAATGTTTAGGAATGTGCTGATAGTTCTATCTGTATAAGAATTGCAGCATGAGATTTACATATGCCTTACTAACTTACAGACCATTATATTTTACTGAAACTCAGTGTGTAATCACGTCCTATTAACAATATTATGGTTTTTTTAATTTAAAATGTTTGCACTGTTATTTCTATTTTAGAAATGTGTTTACTAGATTACATTTTACTTATTTCAGTTTCTTCACTTTAAAGAGTTTTACTAGTTAGAATTTATTTTGATTTCCTCAGTAAAATTAGTAATGCAGTTGGTCATTTTCTCTTTACAGATTGTTCGGTTCAAGGAAATGAAGAATTCAGAATAATTTTGGTAAATGGATTCCAATATGGGGAATAAGAATAAGCTGAACAGTTGACCTGCTTTGAAGAAACATATTGTCTATTTATCTAAAATAATCTATAACAATCAAACCAATCAAAATGAATTCAACATTATTTTCCCAGGTTGAAAATCATTCAGTCCACCACAATTTTTCAGAGAAGAATTCCCCATTTTTGGCTTTTGAAAACGATGATTGTCATCTTCCCTTGGCCATGATCTTTACCTTAGCTCTTGCTTATGGAGCTGTGATTATTCTTGGGGTCTCTGGAAACCTGGCCCTGATCATAATCATCTTGAAACAAAAGGAGATGAGAAATGTTACCAACATCCTGATTGTGAACCTTTCCTTCTCAGACCTGCTTGTTGCCATTATGTGTCTCCCTTTCACGTTTGTCTACACCTTAATGGACCACTGGGTCTTCGGTGAGGCTATGTGCAAGTTGAATCCCTTCGTGCAATGCGTTTCAATCACCGTGTCCATTTTCTCTCTGGTTCTCATTGCCGTGGAGCGACATCAGCTGATAATCAACCCACGAGGATGGAGACCAAATAATAGACATGCTTACATAGGTATTGCTGTCATTTGGGTCCTTGCTGTGGCTTCTTCTCTGCCCTTCTTGATCTATCAAGTGTTGACTGATGAGCCATTCCAAAATGTGACACTCGATGCATTCAAGGACAAGTACGTGTGCTTTGATAAATTTCCATCGGACTCACATCGATTGTCTTACACCACTCTCCTCTTGGTGCTGCAGTATTTCGGTCCACTCTGTTTTATATTTATTTGCTACTTCAAGGTAAGAAAACCTTTTCTCCCGTGATTGGCATTTTTACCCCCTTTGCACAGAATTTCTTATTGAGTGGTTTTACTTGAACGCTTTATTTTCCCTTCCATAGATATACATACGCTTAAAAAGGAGAAACAACGTTATGGACAAGATGAGAGACAATAAGTACAGGTCCAGTGAGACCAGAAGAATCAACGTCATGCTGCTGTCCATTGTGGTAGCATTTGCCATCTGCTGGCTGCCCCTTACCATCTTTAACACTGTGTTTGATTGGAACCATCAGATCATTGCTACGTGCAACCACAACCTGTTATTCCTGCTCTGCCACCTCACAGCAATGATATCCACCTGTGTCAACCCCATATTTTACGGATTCCTGAACAAAAACTTCCAGAGAGACTTGCAGTTCTTCTTTAACTTTTGTGATTTCCGGTCTCGGGATGATGACTATGAGACCATAGCCATGTCCACCATGCACACGGATGTTTCTAAGACTTCTTTGAAGCAAGCAAGCCCAGTCGCATTTAAAAAAATCAACACTGATGATAATGAAAAAATCTGAAACTGCTTGTAGCATATGGTCCCAGATGACATCTGTTTAAAAACAAGCACAACCTGTAACAGACTTTCATTACCCGTTCTCCCAAGGAATGGGGTTGAAATCATTTGAGAAAGACCAGGTTTTCTTGTCTTGCTTTTTACTGCTTTTGCTATAGTGTCATGATTTCATTTGGAACAAAAGGCATGGACTTTGGAGTCTTCTGGCAATAGTTTTGATCAGACATCTTTGAAGTGCTTTTTTGTGAACTTATGCATATTAATATGAAGACTTTTGTACTGTATTTATTGGAATGAAATTTCTTCAGAGTATTACTATTAACTGATTTCAGGAGCACCAGCCACCTGACATTCTTAGATTGGGCCATCCTGACAAGATTAGATTGTCAGCGGGTTGGGCCATCCTTATTTAATGATAGGCATCGTTTTACTGTCTTACAGAGGTGACAGCATGTAAAAGCAGCGTTCAGGATGTGGGGCCAAAAGAGAGTCTGAAGTCATCCGTGAGGGATTTGCTTTCAGGAGCACCAGCCACCTGACATTCTTAGATTGGGCCATCCTGACAAGATTAGATTGTCAGGGGGTTGGGCCATCCTTATTTAATGATAGGCATCATTTTACTGTCTTACAGATGTGACAGCATGTAAAAGCAGCGTTCAGGATGTGGGGCCAAAAGAGAGTCTGAAGTCATCCGTGAGGGATTTGCTTTTTTTTAATTTTAAGAGAGAACTTAATTTGCTCCTAATTGATTATCAATTAAGTTAATATAAAAATGCATCTCAGCTGTGAATATCATGAGGAATTAGACCACCCACAAGAATTAAGTGGAAAAGCTGTTCTCTAACTTCAAAATTATTTTGGTGCCTGACAACCAAAGCATTTTAGAATAATTATTTTCATAAGTAAATTAGTATTGCTGCAAATAGTTTAATTATATTCACTTGAATAGATGGGCAGGAGGTTCTCCATTCTTTAAAGACTGTTCAGTGTTTGTCAAGCTTTCTGGTATAAATACGTAATTCAAAAGGCATTTTCAGCTTACAATATATAAAAACACAAAAAGTATTTTCCATATAGCAGTGCCTATGTAGTAACTCATTTTTAACTTTCAATGTTCCTCTTTCAAAGCAGATGACACCTAGTTATAATGTTAAAAGAATGTTCACTCCAGCTGCCAGGAAAAATACTAAGAAGTGAGAACACTTCATATAGCCCGTGTTAACTTATACAAACTGTGTAACTTGTGGCATCTTATAAATAATGCACTATATAAAGTATTGAGTACTTGTGTCATGTTAATACACTAATTTCATGTATCTTGTAATCATGATTGAGCCTCAGAATCATTTGGAGAAATGACACTTTAAAGAACAAGGCATATCTTCAATGTATTATACAGACAAAGTATTAAATGTGTTTGATTTTAGAAGAGCAGACACTTTATTAAAATTGTTTTTGCTTTTTCTGAGAAGTCTCTTTTGTGTCTGTCTTCAGCTTCATTTTTGTCTTGTCCCATGACTCCCCTCCTATGATCTCACAGCTTGCTGTCTGTGTTTGCTAATGAAATATTTTCCACCCTGTTGTAACCATTGATGGTCCAGTCTTCCTCCCTTGCTAAATTGTAAGCTTCATGAAGACAGGGACTGTCTCACATGACTGTCCTGGTGCATATGGTACAGTGCCAAGTACTTAGAAGTTTTTCAAAAAATATTTCTCCAACAAATGAATGAATAAACAATGACTGAATTTCTTTTCTTCTCATTTATGATCATATTGAATTCTCACCTGAAGTTTTCTTGTATTTCTAAGTTAGTCTTTAACAAGAAGGTGTTTTCTCTTTTTTTATATATATTATTTTCACTTCTAAATTAAACAAGAATGACATTTTAGATTTTAGAAACTTGCATCATCAATCTTGTAAGTCAAATTAATATTAAACTTTTTACATTGAATGCTAATATGAAATTAAATTATAGCCTAAGAATGTCCTTTAGTCAACTGAATAAAGAAAAACAATGCTGACATCAACTTCTAATGTTTATTGGAAAATATCATCATCTTCCCTTAGCCAAACCTGGAATTCTTAAATACTTGATGTTTTTCCACTTTTGGAAACTAATGGGAAATCCTGTCTTTTTCTACTTAGATGCTATGGAAACAAATTGCTATTTGGAAACAGTCTTAATATGCAGGCACTTCTTTGCCAGCACATTTGCTGAGAAAGCCATTTCTAGGATTCTCATTCAGCTGTGTAGGCTGCTGATTTCTTAACTTTACATAAATAATGAACTGAATATCAAATTTTTCTATATTATCCAAAGATGTCCATGAGCTAATAATAGTAAAGAATAGGGTCAGCAGCAGATGCATTAGAGTTCGAGAAGAAATAAGCAGCCCTATTAAACATGAACTGTGGGACAATTGGGTTTTCTTAAATCCAATAACAAAAATCAATTATTAGCTTAATAGAAGAACAATTAAAATGTAGCTCATAAAATTTTCAATAAATTCTTCATAGCTAGAATTTTTAAGCTTAGTATGTGCCAAGTACTATGTCAAGTACTTAAGTACCTGTGAGGATGTAGTGACTAATATTATTGTCACTTCCTATTAGAGGAAACTGAAGCTCAAGCTGAAATATTTGTCTGAGCGACACCTTGAGTAACAGGCAGAGCAGGAATCAAACCCAGGTCAATTCAGGGCTGCTAACCTAATCACCTAGTACACCTGTGACAGAGTTTTGGATAGTAGATATTTTTCTCTCTGTACAAGTTACAATGTTAGGGAATGACAATCCACTCGCCTCTCTGATTTTAGGTGTGAAAAGGAATGGAGTGAAGTAGAATAGTCGAGAGAAAGTGGCCATTATGATTACATGTATCCATAACCCCCTTCTGAATAGGAGAATTATGCTTAAAAATAGAGTTTGATTATTTACATTAATTTTATTTCTTTACTGTTAACTGGATACTATCATCTTCCTTAATTCCACAAATTCCAAAGGAAATAAAATACATTTTATCCTGTGATTTTAAAATTTGGTAGCCAAACAAATTAGACATTTTGACAATAAAAATAGTTATCCACACAGTGGTGGGCAGAGGCAGGTGTAAGTTGGGGTTCCAGGGAGGAGTCTGGCCTTGGGCCCTCACTGCGATTCAGTGAGTTTATGGGCACTGCTACGTTTTTTGTCATAGCCAGGGCTGCTTCTTCAGCAATCAAGGATTCTGCTGGAATGACGGTAGCTCCTCAGTGAGATTAGAATTCTTCCATAGTCTTTATATTTTCTTTATCTACTTATCCCTGTGGGCCATTAAATAACTTGTCAGACTTAAGCATCTGAGCTGGTGAGCATGAGAACATCGTTTATATATAATTCTACAGCGGCTTTATTTTTATTGCTATTCATTTCTTGGTTTCCTACGCAGCTAAACTACCCTATAAAATACTACTTTTGTTTTCCTCATTTCACAGATAAGGAAACTGAGGCATGAGAGGTTATATAACTATCCCAGTGTCACTCAGCTAGTAAATGACATAGCCAGGACTCAAATCCAGGCAGTTTGGTTCCTGAGTCTTAATATGACAATGAGTCTTCAACCAGCAGACACTGAAAACCTTCCCCACATGCCAGCTTCTGCCTGAATCCCCAATCCCTGCCTCTCCTATCTGCCCATTATTGGATCCCCTCATGACCTCATCGACAGTCCAGGTATGCTCCAATTGTAAACTTCTTGGAAATATAAAAAATCGATATTTTTCAAAGTCATCCTATGAGATTTAAGACAAACTCCTAATTATAGAGATGTAGGCACAGTTGCAGAATGAGAAACAAATCTGTTCCATCCAAGGATTATCAGTGTAAATCTGTATTTTCTGTTCATGGAGGTCTCTATTTCCTCTGCCCTCTTGGTTTATACAATCCCTAATCTTTATAATTTTGTAGCCAATGCCTGAATCATCTTCTGGGAACATTTTCCTGATAAGTGGCTGAGGCTTTGAAACCTGACTAGTTTCTATCAACTTTCTCCTTTGGAAACTGGAATGTTACCCTATATGGTCCCATATTCTAGCCTACAGACTAGGGACATGCCATCTGTGAATAGAGTTTTAGAATGAGGACTACTGCCTACCTGACTTCTAAATCTTGAATCCTATCTGGGAAAGAACAAAAAGGACTATCAGTTACAATTGTTCACTAAGGCTGAACAGTGTTTCATTCAAGCCAAAAAAATACTGCAGCAAAGTAATTGATAGAATTATACAAGTGCTCTGTCACCCAGCAGCATTATGCTCCAGTCTGTGTTTGTTTGTTTTTAATTTAATAGAAATGTATTGATTAAACATATTTATGGGGTACAGAGTTATATTTCAATACATGTATACAATGTGTAGTGATCAAATCAGGATAGTTAGCAAATTTATCATCCCCCAAATTTATTTTTTTGTGGTGAGAAAATTTAAGCTCCTCTCTTTTAGCCATTTGACAACATAACATAAATTGTTGGTGACTATAGATGCCTAGTACTACTGTATAACAGTAGAACTTATTTTATCTATTTAGCTGTAATTTTGTGTCCATTAATGAACCTCTCATTGTCCTCCTCCCCCCTCCTCTTTTTTTTTTTTTTGTCCTTTTTTGAGACCGGCTGCACTGCGCTCAGCCAGTGAGTGCACTGGCCATCCCTATATAGGATCCGAACCCGCGGCGGGAGTGCTACTGCGCTCCCAGCGACGCACTCTCCCGAGTGCGCCACGGGCTCAGCCCCTCCCCCCTCCTCTTTCCTGCCTCTAGTAACCACAGTTCTACCTTCTACTTCTAAAAGTTCAAATTTTATTATTATTATTATTATTGTTGTTGTTGTTGTTAGCTCCCAAATGAGTGAGAACATGTGGTATTTCTCTTTCTGTGCCAAACTTATTTAACTTAACATGATTCTCTCCAAGCTCATCTAACATGCTGCAAATGGCAGAATTTCACTCTTTTTCATGGCTGAGTAGTATTCCACTGTGTATATATATATCACTTTTTCTCTATCTAATCATGGATCAATGGACATGTAGGTTGGTTCCAAATCTTCACTATTATGGATAGAGTTGTGATGAACATGGCAGTACAGGTATCCCTCCAACAGGATGATCTGTTTTGCTTTGGGTATATAACAAGTAGACAGTGGTTGTTTTGTATGGCAGTTCTATCCATAATTGTTTGAGAAGTCTTCATCCTGTTTTCCATAATGGATGTACTAATTTACAATCCCACCAACAATGGTAAGAATTCCCCTTTCTCTGCATCCTTGCCAGCATTTGTTATTTTCTGTCATTTTTGATAATAGCCAGTCTAACTAGGGTGAGATGATATCTTAATGTGGTTCTGATTTGCATTTCCCTAATGATTAATGATGTTGAGCAGTTTTTCATATGCCTATTGGCCATTTGTATGTCTTATTTTGAGAAATGTCTATTCAGCTACTTTGCCCCACATTTTAAAATTAAATTGTTATTTATTTATTACTATTGCGTTGAGTTTCTTTTATATTCTGGATATTAATCCTTTGTCAAATGCATAGTTTGCTAATATGATCTGCCATTATGCAGGCCATCTCTTCACTATGTTGATTATTTCCTTTGCTGTGCAGAAGCTTTTTAGTTTGATGTAATCCCATTTGTTTATTTGTGCTTTTGTTCCCTGTGCTTTTGAGGTCTGATTCATAAAATCTTTGCTCAGTCTTATGTCCTGAAGCATTTCCCCTGTATTTTCCTTCAGAGGTTTTATAGTTTCAGGTCTTAAATTTATGTCTTTAATCCCTATTTATTTGATTTGGGTACATGGTGAGAGATAGAGGTTTAGTTTCATTCTTCTACACACGGATATACAGTTTATCCAGCACCATTTATTGAAGAGACTGTCCTTTCCCCAGTGTACGTTCTCAGTGCTTTTGTCAAAGATCAGTTGGTTGTAAATGTGTGGATTTATTTCTGGATTGTCTATTCTGTTCCAATCATCTATGTGTCTGTTTTTATGCCAGTACCATGCTGTTTCATTTACTATAGCTCTGTAGTATAGTTTGAAGTCAGGTAGTGTGATGCTTCCATTTTTATTCTTTTTTCTCAGGATTTCTTTGGCTGGTTAGGGTCTTTTGTGGTTCCATATGAATGTTAGGATTATTTTTTTCTATTTTTGTGAAGAATGTCATTGTTATTTTAATAAGGATTGTATTGAATCTGTAGATCAATGTAGGTGGTATGGACATTTTGCCTACATTAATTCTTCCGATTCATAAACATGGAATATCTTTTCATTTTTTTGTGTGTCCTCTTTAGTGTCTTTCATCAATGTTTAATAGTCTTCATAACAGAGAACTTTCACCTTCTTGTTTAAATTTATTCCTAGGTTTTTTTTTTTTGTAGCTGTGGTAAATGGGCTTGCTCTCTTCATTTGTTTTTCTGCTAGGTTATTGGTGTATAGAAACACTACTGATTTTTGTGTATTGATTTTGTATCCTGCAACTCTACTGAATTTGTTTGTCAGGTCTAAGTTTTTTGGGGTTTTCTATGTATACAATTATGTCATCGGCAAACAGGGACAATTTGACCTTGTCTTTTCCAATTTGGATCCCCTTATATCTTTCTCTTGCCTTATTGCTGTGGCTAGAACCTCCAGTACTATGGTAAATAGGACTGTTAAAGAGTGGGCATCCTTGTCTTGTTCCTATTCTTAGAGAAAAAGCTTTCAACTTTTCCCCATTCAGAATAATGCTACCTATGGGTTTGCCACATATGACCTTTATTGTGTTGAGATTCTTTCCTTATATAGCCAAATTTTTTAGAGTTTTTATCATGAATTGGTGTTGAATTTTATCAACTGCTTTTTCTGCATTTATTGAGATGATCATATGGTTTCTGTCCCTCATTTTGTTGATGTGGTATATCACATTTACTGATATGTGTATGTTAAACTATCCTTGCATCCCTGGGATGATTCCCCCTTGATCATGTTTTATAATTTTTTGATATGCTGTTGAATTCTGCGTGTTAGTATTTTGTTGAGAATTTTTACATCCTTGTTCACCAAGGATATGGGCCTGTAGTTTTCTTTTTTTGTTGTGACTTTGATTTTGGTATCAGGGTGATGCTGGCTTTATAGACTAAGTTTGGGAGAATGGCCTCTGTGTCAATTTTTTGGGAATGGTTTGAAAAGAATTTGTATTAATTCTTCTTTAAAAGTTTGGTGGAATTTAGCAGTGAAGCCGTCTGGTCCTGGGTTTTTCTCTGTTGGAGAATACTGATTACTGCTTTAATCTTGTTGCTTCTTATTGGTCTGTTCAGCTTTCTATTTCTTCTTGGTTCAGTCTTGATAAGTGGTATGTATCCAGAAATGTATCCCCTTTTTCCAGATTTTCAAATTTGTTGGTGCATAGTTGTTCATAATATTCTCTAATGATTCTTTGTATGTCTGTGGTATCAGTTGTGATGTCTCCTTTTTCAATTCTGATTTTCATTATTTGGGTCTTTCTTTTTTTCTTAGTCTAGCTAATGGTCTGTCAATTTTATCTTCTCAAAAAATCAACTTTTTGTTTCATCAATCTTTTGTATTGTTTTTCTGGTCTCTATTTCATTTAATTGGATTCTGATCTTCATTATTTCTTTCCATCTACTAATCTTGGGGTTGGATTATTCTTGCTTTTCTAGTTCCTTAAGGTGTAACATTAGGTTGTTTAAAATCTCTCTACTTTTTAGATGTAAGCACATATTGAGATAAATTTCCCTCTTAGTACTGCTTTTGCAGTATCCCATAGGTTTTGGTATGATGTACATTTACACTCATTTGTTTAAAGGGATTTTTTTATTTCTGACTATATTTCTTCTTTGACCCATTGGTCATTCAGGAGCATGTTGTTTAATTTCCATGCATTTGTACAGTTTCCAGAGTTTCTTTATCTATTTGTTAATGTCTAGTTTTATTCTGTTGTGGTATGAAAAGTTACCTGATATAATTTCAATTTTTAAAAATTTGTTGGAAACAAGTTTGTGGCTGTTTTAGTCCATTTTGTGTTGCCATAACAGAATTACCTGAATCTGGGTAATTTACAAAGAAGAGAGGTTTATTTGGTTTACGATTCTGGGACAGCTGAATCTGGCATGGGCCTCAGGCTGCTTCTACTCATGGTGGAAAGTGGCAGGGAGTAAGCGGGTACAAGCAGATCACATGGTGAGAGGAAGCAAAAGAGAGAGAAAGAGAGAGAGAGAGAGAGAGAGAGAGAGAAGGTGCCAGCGTCCTATATACAATGAGCTCTTGTGGGAACTAATAGAGAGAGAACTCACTCACTTCCCCTCCTCCCCCAGGGAGAACATTAATCCATTTATGAGGGATCCACGCCCATGACTCAATCAGTTTCCAACACTGCCACATTGGAGATCAAATTTCCACACGAGTTTTTGAGGGGACAACACATCCAAACTCCATCAGTGGCCTAACAGGTGGTCTATCCTGGATAATGATCATGTGCTGATGACAAGAATGTATATTGTGCAGTTGTATGAAATTTTCCATAAATGTGTCAAGTCTGTTTGGTCTATAGTGCTGTTTAAATCCAATGATTCTTTGCTTTTTTTTTTTTTTTTTTTGGTCTAGGTGGTCTGTCCAGTGCTGAGCAAGGGGAATTGAAATCCTCAACTATTATTGCACTTAAGTCTATCTTTCTTTAGATCCAATAATATTTGCTTTATATATCTGGGTACTCTGATGTGGCATGTATATACATTTATGATTGCTGAATTGATGCTTTTATCATTATAAAATGCCCTTCTTTGTGTCTTTTTATAATTTTTGGTTTAAAATCTATTTTGTCTAATATAAGTATAGCTACTCCTGCTCATTTCTGGTTTCCAGTTACATGGAATATCTTTTCTCATCTCTCCACTATTAGTTTATGTGTGTGTGTATAGGTGAGGTGAATTTCTTTTAGGCATATACCTGGGTCAAGATTTTTAATCTATTCAGCCAGTCTGTATTTTTTAAGTGGGGAATTTAAGCCACTTACATTCAGTATTGTTATTGAAATATATTGTCTTACTCCTGATATTTTATTAATTTTTTGTGTTTGGTTTACATACCTTTTGTTCCTTTCTATCCCTTTTATTGTTTGTGTTTGCTGTTTGGTGGGTTTTATTGTAATGATAAGATGCAGTTTCTTTCTCTTTCTCATTTGCATATCTGCTATACCAATGGTTTTTATTCTTTCTTGTGTATTCATGATGGTAGTTATTGTTCTTTTGATTCCAGATGCAGGACTCCTTTGAGGAACTTGTAGGGTCAATCTTGTGATGGGAATTCCCATAGTTTTTGTTTGGTAAATAAACGATTTCTCATTCATTTGTGAAGGATAGCTTTGTGGACTAATATTCTTGACTGACAGTTTTCTTCTTTTAGCATTTTGAACATATCATCCCACTCCACCTTGGCCCATAAGGTTTCTGCTGAGAAATCTGCTATTAGTCTAATGGAAATTCCCTTACAGATGACTTGATGCTTTTCTCTTGTTGTTTTTAGAATTTGCTCTTTGTCATTGACTTTTGACAATTTGACTACAGTGTGTCTTGGGAAGGACCTTTTTGTATTAAATTTGTTTGGGGGTCTTTGAACCTCTTGGATCTGGAACTCCATATAATGGACTGGTAGTCCTCAATACTTGGGAAGTTTTCAACTATTACTTAATTAAGTAGGTTTTTGAAAACTTTTCCTTTCTCCTCCCCTTCCAGAACTTCCATAACACAAATTTTTGTGTGCTTAAGTTTATCCCATAGATCTCATAGACTTCCTTCATGGTTTTTATACCTTTTTGTTTTTCTTTTCCTTTCTTTCTTCTTCTTTTTTGTTTTTTTTTTTTTTTTTGAACCTTTTCAGTCCCCCCC
>NW_007733055.1:8602-24599 GCF_000696425.1 Galeopterus variegatus | reverse complement strand
TTTTTTTTTTCTTTTTTTTTTTTTTTCTTTTCCTTTCTTTCTTTTTTTTTTTTTTTTTTTTTTTTGTCCAAATGGATTATTTCAAAAAGGCTGTCTTCAGGTTTAGAAACTATTCTTCTGCTTGGTGTTGTATTTTGTATTTTTTCAAATGAATTCTTCAGTTCCAAGATTTCTGCTCAGTTCTTTTTTATGATATCTATCTCTTTCTTTAATTTCTCCTCATATTTTGAATTGTTTTTCTCATTTTGATGTGTTGTGTATCTGCATTTTTTGCATCTCATTGAGTTTCCTTAAGACTATTATTTGGAATTTCTCTTCAAGCATTTCACAGGTTTCCTTTTCGGTGGGGCGTGGTACTAAAGAATTATTGTATTTCTTTGTGAGTGTCGTGTTTCCTCTTTTCCCTGTTTTTTTCATTCCTACATTGATGTCTGAGAATCTGGTGGAATAGTCACTGCTTCTAATACTCTGGAGTAGCTTTTGAAGGGAGAGTCTTTTCTGCAGATGTAGCTTTGTTTTGTTTTGTTTTGGCTTTTTTATAAAAAATTGAAATATTGATTATCCGTACTGTGGGATACAGAGTTGAAAATGAATGCACATATACAATGTGTGATGATCAAATCAGGGTAATTAGCATATTTATCATTACAAAACTTAATCATTTCTTTGTGATGAGGACATTTGATGTCCTCTCTTCTAACCATTTGATAACATGCAGTAAATTGTTATTTATTTATTTATTTATTTACCTTTTTGTCTTTTTTTTTTTTTTACTGACCGGTAATGGGATCGCAACCCTTGGTGTCGCGCCCGTACCAGGGACCGGCAATGGGATCGCAACCCTCGGTGTTGCGCCCGCACCACGCTCAGCCAGTGAGCGGGAACCGGTCTCCCCTCGGTGTTGCGCCCGCACCACGCTCAGCCAGTGAGCGGGAACCGGTCTCCCCTCGGTGTTGCGCCCGCACCACGCTCAGCCAGTGAGCGGGAACCGGTCTCCCCTCGGTGTTGCGCCCGCACCACGCTCAGCCAGTGAGCGGGAACCGGTCTCCCCTCGGTGTTGCGCCCGCACCACGCTCAGCCAGTGAGCGGGAACCGGTCTCCACATGGGATCCGAACCCTCAGCGGGAGCGCCACCGCACTCCCAAGCGGCACACTCTCCAGTGCACCACCAGGCGGGCCCTACATGCAGTAAATTATTGTTAATTATAGATGCATTGCTCATCTGTGCACAATAGAATTTATTTTTCTTATCTAGCTGTTTTATGTCCATTAAACAACCTCTCACCATTTTCCCTCCCCTTTCCACTTTCCTGTCTCTAGTAACAACATGTCTGTATATGTGTTCTGTGACAGTTGGGTAGGGTGTATTAGGTTTGGTTCCAGGTGAATGTAATAGTATAGTCTTCATGTGATTTCATCAACTATATTCTAATGTCACAGTTGTCTGCAAGTACCCCATTGGCCTAGGTGTTGGGTGCTTGGCAGCTTCTTCCTGAAGTAGGCACCATTGTATTGGGTTTCAGGGGTCATGGATGAGGTCTTGAGCTCTTGAGAGAAGCATTGAGGTGCTCTGCTGCTCCTCAGTTTGAGTGAGTGACCCCAGGCAGGCTTGCTGATGCCTCAGCTGTGATACTGTGTCCCTGATAGATACACTGGGATGCTCTGCAGCAACTCAGCTTAAATGGGCAATGCTGGGAAGTATTGCAGGGGTAGAATTAGGACCTTTGACTTTGAGGGAGACAATGAGGTGCTCAGCAGTTCATCAGCTGTAGTGGGGAATTCTGTGTGGGGTCATTGGGGCTTCAGGCTGGTCCCTATACCCCCAAAAGAGGCACTGGTGCTCTCTGTAGCTCCTCAGCTGGACTGAATGACACTGGATGAGGTTGCTGGGGATGTGGGTGGGTCCCTATAGCCCCCCAAAAGACATTGGGTTACTCTGCAGCTCTTTGGTCAGATGGGCTGCCCACACAAGTTTGTTGGGGTTGTGGGTGGGCTTCTGTGCCCTCAAGATCTCCTCAGCTGGAGTGCACCACTCTGGGTAAGGTTGCAAGGGCTGCGGATGGGCCCCTGCATGCCCTGGAGTGACACTGGGTCACTCTGTGGCTCCTCAGCTGGAGTGGAACACTACACACATGGTCACTGGGGGTGTAGGTAGGCCCCTGTGCTCCCAAGAGAGATGCTGAGTCCCTCGGAAGCTCCCCAGCTGGGGTAGGTGGCCTTGGCTGGGCTCACTGGAGCCACAGACAGGGCTCTATGACCCTGATAGTTTCCCAGCTGGAGTGCATGGGTCTAGGCAGATTTGTTGGCCACCGTGGGACTCTCTGCCCCTGGGAGAGGTGCATGGGCATTCCACTGAAGACAACAGGACTGCCAGCAGTGGCAGAAGCCCTGGTTGGTCGGCTCTCTGAAAGTGCACACACTGACTCCCTCTGTCCTGAGGGTGTCCTCTGCATTGCATTGGACTGCCTGTTCCCAGGGTGTAGGACATCATGTTGGCTCAGGTGCCAGAAACCTGGTATGATGAGGGGCCCTCAGGGCTGTGGAGATGCCAGGGCTATTAGGGCCAGGACTAAATTCACTTGGCCCTGGTTCCAAAATGATGACTGCTTCAGCAGCCTGGGACCTGGTGGGAAAAGGCGGGCTCAGCATGAAGTCCCTCCCTGAATTAATCTAGATGTGTGGACTCCCAGCAGTTCACCACACTGGGCTCGATGCCTGCAAAGGTTGCACAGCTCCCTTGTAGCTTGGATTGCAGGCTTCTGTGGCACAGCTCTCTCTTATCTTTCCCCTGCAGGCAGTAATTCCTCCTGGGTCTCTGCTGCTTCTGTCTGGGAGATGGGATGGTGGAAGCCAGGTATTTTCTTCCATTTTTTATGTGGCTATCCTGAGTTTCTGTGCTTAGTAGTGTTTCTGTTACTCCTTTGTTGTGTTCCAGTGCTCTCTTTTAGTTATTTTCATCCAAGTATAGTTGCAAATTCACTGTTTTGTCTGTCTTTGTGGGAGTAACGAGTGGTAGAGTCTTCTAGTTGGCCATCTTGCTCTGTCTCTTGGGGCCTGTGTTTTTTTACATATCCTTTAAAAAACAAAAACAGCAACTGTATTTTACTATAAGACTACTTTTGTCAAAAATAGCATTGCCTAAGCTTCTCTTTTTTTATTGGCATCAGGGATAAAAATTGTGAGGTGATTTGGATTTTTGGCAATCTTTTGCATTGTTTTATTATTCAGATATAATTGAAATGCCATAAAATCACTTTTCAAAAGTATACAATTCAGTGAATTTTAGTGAATTCACAGAGTTATTCAACCATCATCCTTTTCTAATGCCGGAGCATTATTATCATTTCGAAAACAAGCCCCAACTTCCAATTTCTAGTCTGGCATGCAAGGAGCTTGGAAGTTGTTTCTGTGTACTAACAAGTAAAAAGATGAACAAACAGAAAAATCAAAAACTCTTCTTAGATCTTTCAGAGAAGTGAGTTTACAGGGAAAACTGGTGCCTGCAAAGTTAGGGAGACAATCACAATTCTCCAGAGCAGGAACCTCTAAGCAGAAACGTCAGTGGGAACCAGTGCCTGGGTAGGAAAACCTGTGAACAAGTCTGACAGAGAAAAACTCCAGAGGGACCCAGTCAAGGTGTGTGTGTGTGTGTGTGTGTGTGTGTGTGTGTGTGCACGCACACACATTCTCATGAGTTTTTCCTCTGAGCTTGACCAGGTACTGACAGTGAATAATTGAGAAAAATCCCATTGTACTTCTGGCAGGGGAGAGGACGAAAGAAACTATTTTGAAGTAGGCCAAAGCATGCTGCTCTTCTTAACAAGGCCTTCCCTCAGCAGAAACTGTTTTACCAGAACATAAATGGTTAGAGTTTTATCATAGCATAAGTGATCTAGGAGTAAGGAACTATCCAATTCCAACTTCCTGTAACCATCCTGTCCTGCCTAAGGGGAAGAAAAAACTGAGAAGCACTTATGAAGCTCACTAAAAGACTGAGACTGAATCTTAGGACTTCCCATCCCTCACACCTTACCTCCACATTAGTAAAGTCCTATTTATAGCAATCCTTTTACCCAGTATATCGTGTCTGTATAGCCATCAAGGAAAAGTTACAAAGCATACTAAAAGGCAAAGCTGGTGCCCCAGCTGCACCCATGATGCAGGGCACACAGGGCACAGGCCAGCCCTTTGACACTGCTGACTGCACCCAGCACCAACTCTGTGTTTGTTTTACAAGAAACAATTCCAATTACTGCTCGGATTTTCAGATTTACTGTAATTGTCAGTGTAGGGACTATGTCCGGATCCTGTTTCATTTTTACACCAACTTGGTAAAAATGCTGCTCTTGGTGCCCCATCCTCCCCAAGCCTCCCCACAATTAAACTACAAGTGAGCTCTGAAAAAAAAAAAATGCAAAAAGCACAGTTTAAAGAGATGGCATGCATCAGAACCAAACTCAGGTATGGCAGGACGTTGGAATCATCAGACCAGGAATTTGAAACAACTATGAAACAATACGCTAAGGGCTCTAATGAGTCAAGTAGACAGCATGCAAGAACAGATGGGCAATGCAAGCAGAGGTGGAAATTCTAAGAAAGAATGGAAAGGTGCTAGAAAGAAAAAATACAACAAAAATGAAGAATGCTGTGATGGGTTAATTAATAGAATGGACGTGGCTGAAGAAAGAGTGTCTGAGCTGGGAGATATGTCAGTAGAAACATCCGAAACCAAAAATCAAAGAGAAAAAAGACGGGGGTAAAGCAAAACAAAACAAACAAACAAAAAAACCCCACAAAAAACAAAGGAGAATAGACTACTAAGAACTGTGGGACAACTATAAAAGGTATAGCAGTAAGACAGAAAAGAACGGGAGAAATTTTTGAAGCAATATTGATGGAGAATTTCCCCAAATTAATGTCACATACCAAAACACAGAGTCAGGAAGCTCAGAGAACATAAAGCAGTATAAATTCCAGAAAAGCTACACTTACGCATATTATTTTCAAACTACAGAAAATCAAAGATAAAGAAAAAGGCCTGAAGTAAGCCAGAGGGAACAATCACCTTACCTATAGAGAAGAGAGGAGAAGAATTATATCTGACTTCCCAGAAACCATGTAAAAAAGATGAGAGTGGAGCAAAATATTTAAAGTGTTGAGAGGAAAAAACCAAAAAACCCCAAAACAAAACAACAACAAAAAAAAACTAAACTATAGTTCTGTACCCTGTGAAATTACTTTCAAAAGTGAAGGAGAAATAAAGACCCTTTCGGGCAAACAATGAAAGAATTTGTTGCAAGTAGACTTGCCTTACCAGGAATGTTAAAAAAAAAATTCTTTAGAGAGAAAAAATATGTATAAGTCATAAACTAAGATCTACATAAAGAAAAGAAGAGCATCAGAGAAAAAATAAGTGAGGGTGAAATAAAACTTATTTTTATTATTCTTAATGGCCTAACATAACAATTTGTTCAAACTGGTAACAGCAAGAGTGCACTTAATTACGTATACTTATGTATATATCATTTACGTATGTGTGTATACTTTTGCTTATGTATACTTATACATAAGGGAAATAAATGACAACAATGATACAAGGTATGTGAGAGAAGAATCAGGGTTATTTTGTTGTTATAAGGTGATCACAGTACCTGTAAAGTGGTATAGTGTTATTTGAAAGTGGGCTTGGATTAATTGTAAACATTAGTTGTAAATGTGTATTACAAACTCTAAGACAACCAATAAAAGTAGTAAAAAGAAAAAAAGTATAGCCAGTATGCTAAGAAAGAAAAGAAAAATGGAACCATATACAATGCTCAATTAAAACCAAAATAGGTGGGAAAAGAGTGGAAGAAAAAGAAATCAAAACAAAGAACAAAGGCAAAAAATAAAAACAGTAACAAATATGACAGATATTAACTCAACAATATCAATAATCACTTTGAACATTAATGGTCTAAATGAACTAATTGAAAGACAAAGATTGTTAAAACATATGAAATAAACCAAGACCCAACTATTTGTTGTCCACAAGAAACCCAGTTTAAATATATAAACATATAGATTAAAAGTAAGTGAATGGAAAAAATATACCATGCTAACACTTCAAAGGAAACAAGAGTAGCTCTGTTAATTTCTGACAACGCAGAATTCAAAGGAAGGAAATTTATCCAAGGAGGGGCATTAGCTAATAATAAAGGAACCAATATTCCAAGAAGATGTAACAGTTCTTAACATGTATGTGCCTAATAAAAGAGTGTCAAACTATGTGAGGCAAAAACTTATCTACTGCAAGGAGAAATAGATTAATCTACTATTATAGTTGGAGACATTAATACCCCTCTCTCAGAAATGGACTTATACGGCAGGCAAGAAAACAGTAAAGATGTAGTTGAACTCAACAACAACATCAATCAACTGGTTATAACAGACATATATAAGATTTACATTATCCATCAACAGCAAAATATTTGAAGATTAAACAACACCCTTCTAAATACATGTATAGGTCAAAGAAAAAATCTCATAAAAATTTAAAATATTTTAAACTAAACGGAAATGAAGGCACAACTTACCAAAATTTGGGGAATGCAATAAAAGAAGCACCTAGAGGGAAATTTATAGTTCTGACTGCATATTTTGGAAAAGAAGAAAGACATAAAATCAATCATGTAAGCTTCCACCTTTGGAAACTATAAAAGGAAGAGCACAGTAAATCCAACAGAAGCAGAAGAAAAACAATAATAAAAATTAGAGCAGAATTTAATGAAATAAAAATAGGAAATCAGTAGAGGCAACCAATGAAACTTAAAAGCTGGTTCTCTGTAATGAAAAAAATCATAAGCCTCTAGCCAGTCTAAGAAAATAAGAAAGAAGATACAAATTACCAATATCAAAAAATGAAAGAGGGAACATCACTACAGACCCCATGGAAATTAATAGGATAGAAAAGAAATACTGTGAACAACTCTATGTTCACAAATTTGGTAACCTAGATGAAATTAACCAATTCCTTGAAAGATGCAATCTGCCAAAAATCAAAGAGGTAGAAATAGACAATCTGAATAGGCTTACACATATATTTAAAAAATTGAATAAATAATTAATGACCTTCCAAAACAGAATGTACCCAGCCCAGATAGATTTAATGGTAAATTCTACCAAACATTTAATGAAGAAATTACTCCAATTCTCTAGAATCTCTTTCAGAAGATAGAAGCAGAGAGAATCTTTCCCAACATATTCTATGAAGCCAGCATTATTTGAGTGCCAAACCAGGCAAAGATATTACAAGAAAAGAAAACTACAGACCAGTATTTCTCATGAACATAGATGCAAACATCCTCAACAAAATATCAGCAAATTGAATTCAACAAAACATAAAAATAATTATATACCATGACAATTGGGATTTGCCCTAGGTATGAGAGGTTGGTTCAGCATTTGAAAATCATTTAATATAACGTATCACATCAACAGGCTAAACATAAAAATCACACGATCATATCAATAGATGCACAAAAAGCATTTGACAAAATTAACACCCATTCTTGATAAACAAACAAACAAACAAACAAAAAAAACCTTTCAGCAAACTAGGAATATAGGGGAACTTCCTTAACTTGATAATGAACATCTACAAAAAGCCTACAGCTAGTATTGTACTTAGTGGTAAGAAACTTGAAGCTTTCCTGCTAAGGTAAGAAACAATGTAAGGATCACTCCTGTCACCGTTTCTTTCAACATCATAGTGGAAGTCTTAGCTAATGCAGTAAGAGAAGAAAAGAATATAAAAGATATGTTAATTAGAAAGAAAGAAATAAAACTGTCTTTGTTCACAGATGACATGATTATCTGTGTAGAAAATCTGAAAGAATCAACAAAAATTTTCTGGTACTTATAAATGATTACAACAAGGTTGCAAGATACAAAACTAACATAAAAAACAAGTCAATTACTTTTCTATATACCAGAAATGAACAACTGGAATTTGAAATTAGAAACATAATACTATTTATATAAGCACCTCCAAAATGGAAAATATTTAGGTATGAATCCAGCAAATATGTATAATATCTATATGAAGAAACTACAATAATTCTGATAAAAGATATCAAAGAAGAACTAAGTAAATGAAGAGATATTTCATGTTCATGGTTGGGAAGACATAAATATAGCTCTTTGAAAAAGAAAAAAAGGCAAGAAAATGGAGCAAAGATAGTGTTTTCAGCAAATGGTGCTATAACAACTGAACATCCTAAAGGCAAAAAAAAAAAAAAAAATCTAGACACACAACATATACCCTTCAGAAAAATTAATTCTTAACTCAAAGTGAACTATAGACCCACATGTGAAATGCAAAACTATACAACTCTTAGAAGATAAATAGAAAAAAAAATCCAGGTGACCTTGGGTATGGTAATGAATTTTTAGATACAACTCCAAAAGTATAATCATTGAAAGAAGTAATCAATAACCTGGATTTTATTAAAATTAAGAATTTCTCCTCTATGAAAGACACTATCAAGACAATGAAATGATAAGCCACAGACCTGGGGAGAATATTTTTGAAAGACATGTCTGATAAGGAACTGTTATCAAAAATATACAAAAAACTAAAAATTCAACAAGAAAATGAAAACTTCAACTAAAAAAATGGACAAAAGACCTGAACCAACACCTCAACTGAAAAATTGCATAGTTGTCAAATAAAGATATGAAAAAGTTGCTCAATATTATATTTCATTAAGGAACTGAAAATCAAAACAACAAAGAGATACCAACACATACTATTAGAATGGCCAAAATTCAAAAGACTAACACCACCAAACGCTGACAAGCACAGGGAGTGACAGAGTTCTTATTCATTGCTGATAGGAATGCAAAAGGTTACAGTCACATTGGAAGACAGTTTGGAAGTTCTTGTAAAACTAAACACACTCTTGCCATATGATCCAACAATCACATTCCTTTATATTTACCTAAATGTGTTAAAAACTTACGTATACACAAAACCTACACACAAATGTTTATAGCAGCTTTTCTCAAAATTGCTAAAACTTGTAAGCAACCCTGATGTCCTTCAGAAGGTAAATGGGTAAACAGTGGTACATCCACACAATGGAATATTATTTAGCACTAATAATAAATGAATTACCAAGCCATGAAAAGACATGGAAAAAAACTTAAATGCATTTTACTAACTGAAAGAAGCCAATCTGTAAAGGCTACGTACTATATGATTCCAGTTATATGACATTCTGGAGAAGGCAAAACTACGGATACAGAAAAAAAAAAAATGGTGTTTTCCATGGTTAAGGGAGATGAGGGATAAATAGGCAGAGCACAAAGGATTTTTTGGGCAGTGTAACTATTCTGTGTAATACTATAATGGTAAATCCATGTCATTATACATTTGTCCAAACCCACAGAATGTACAACATCAAGAGGGAACCCTGATGCGAACTATGGACTTTGGGTGATGATGTGTCAACATAGGTTCATTGATTGTAACAAATGTACCAGTCTGGTGTGGGATTTTGATAGTGGAGAAACGGTACATATAAAGGTGGCAAGGGGTATAGGGGAAATCTCTGCACCTTGCTGTGAACATAAACCTGTTCTGAAAAATAAAGACTACTTACAGAAGGAAGGAAGGAAGGAAGGAAGGAAGGAAGAAGGAAGGAAGGAAGGAAGAAGGAAGGAAGGAAGGAAGAAGGAAGGAAGGAAGGAAGAAGGAAGGAAGGAAGGAAGAAGGAAGGAAGGAAGGAAGAAGGAAGGAAGGAAGGAAGAAGGAAGGAAGGAAGGAAGAAGGAAGGAAGGAAGGAAGAAGGAAGGAAGGAAGGAAGAAGGAAGGAAGGAAGGAAGAAGGAAGGAAGGAAGGAAGAAGGAAGGAAGGAAGGAAGAAGGAAGGAAGGAAGGAAGGAAGGAAGGAAGGAAGGAAGGAAGGGAGGGAGGGAAAGGAAAGAAAGGAAGCCCATACCCATTAGCAGTCACTTCTCTTTCCTTTCTCCCTCCACCCCTGGCAACTACTAGTCTATCCTCTGTCCCTATAATTTTGCCTATTCTGGACATTTCCTATTAGTACTGTATGTGACGTTTTGTGATTTGCCTCATCCACTTAGCATGTTCCCAGGGTTCATCCATGTTGTAACAAGTATCAGTATTTCACTTTTTATTGCAAATAATATTCCTGTGTATGGATAAATGATATTTCATCCCCCCATTTGTATGCCGATGAACATTTGGATTGTTTTTACTTTTTTGGCTATTGTGAATAATGCTGCTATGAACATTCCTGTATAAGTCTTGTGGACATATATTTCTTTTCTCTTGGATATATAGGTAGGAGTGGAATGCCTAGGCTTTCTGCTGACTCTGTTAAGATTTTTGAGGATCTGCCAAACTGTTTCTCAAAGCAGCGGCACAGTTTACATTCCTACTAGCAGTGTATGAGGGTTTCATTTTCTCCACTATTTTCTGTCATTTTGAGTTTGTTCATTCTAGTGGTATCTCATTGTAATTTTGTTTTACATCTCTCTAATGACGAATCTCATTGAGCATAGCTTCACGTGCTTAAGGGACACTTGTATATCTTCTCTGGAGAAACGTCTATTCTATCCTTTGCCCACTTTTTGATTGGGTTATTTATCTTCTTATTTTTGAGTTATGAGTTGTTTATTTATTCAAGATACTAGTTTCTTAATAGATATGTGCTCTGTAAATACTTTCTCTCATTCAATGGATTGCCTTTCTAATTTAATTTTGAAATATAAGTTCCTAGAAGGAAAACTGACATAAGAGGTATTTGAAGAATTATCATCAAAATCTAATTTCATTTTCACAATGATTTCTACAGGGGAGAAAAAGGTACAGAAGGCCAGAAGATAACTAACATCTGAGCACCTACCTTGTGCAAGAAATTTCATATATGTTTTCTCATTTGATCCTCACAAAATGACTGCAGTGTTGCCTCTCTTATTATTTCACAGGTAAGAAAATTGAGGCTCAGATAGATTAAGCAGGATTTCAAATTCACTGAGTTCATAAAAGGCAAAACAGGGATTTAGTTGCATGTGTTTGACTCTAAGTCTTGTGCCACTTCTAGTCTATCAGATTTCCTCCTTCATTTTCTAAACATTCCTAAACTTTGTCAGAAAAAATTATGCACATGATTATGGTTTGCTTTTAATGAGAAAATTGTGTGCAATGGTTCAACTTCTTCCGGCAAAAGCTGCTGCATTAATGCCTCATATGCATTCACTAAATGTCACTGGATATGAACTAAATATCCCCTAGAGACGATGTCACAGATCTACGGATTCATATTGATGTTAGACCTTGCATTTGCATTTTATACTCCTAATGGAGATAGAGGAGAAGGATTTGTTGATTATAATTGTCTCTTGGGAACATTGCAATAAAAATATATCTGACTCAGGTCTTTTGCCAGATGCTTTTACTTCTACATTATCTCGTGATATTCCAAATAGAAGGTGATGAGATTCAAACCTAGATCAATGTGACCACAAATTCCATGGATTTTTTATACCAATGACCAATTACGTGACATTATACAGTTTCCCTATTTTTGTCTGTGTTCCACGTAAATACTATCAGTGGAAAAAGTGACTAAATATTGTGCTTTTCTCAAATAAAATTTAAAAAAAGAAGAAAGAAGAAAGAAAAGGTGTGACTTACTTTTTTTCAAACTAAATTTTACTAGTTGTTTTGGCATAACATTATCTTTGGTCTTCCCAACCCCATCTCCTTTATTTATTTATGTTTTCATCTTGAGACTTAGTATTTTATAGCTCAAAAAATTAATGAAATAAATGGCCATCAATATCATGCTGTTTTTCTTTTTTAAAAAAATACTTATTTAGTATTGTCACTTTTTTACATTCTAAGATGCTGCAGAGCAATTCGGGTGGACGGGGAGAGGGGAGAGGGGAAAGAAGAGGAGGAAAGGGGGGTGTGTGGTCAAGGCCTGTGGCACCCCCCCACCTCATTCAGGCAGGGGAGCCCAGGGGGCTTCTGGCAGCAGCTCAGTTGAGGCTGGGCTGGATGTGGACTTTGGGGAGGCATGGCTGAGGCCCTCGGCCCCCCACCACCCAGGCTCAGGAGCCCTGGGTGCTTCTGGTGGTGGCCTGGTGGTCATGGCTGTGCTGGATGCAGATGTTGGAGAGGTGAGGCTGAGGCCCTTGGCCCTCCCTCCACCCTGGCTTAGGAGCGTGGGTGGATTCCTGTCCTTCTAGGTTTTATAGGTATCCTTTGGTGGTATTAGACCTTTACTGGTTAATATTAGAACTTTGTCTCTGATCTATGGGTATTTTGTGTTTTCTTCCAGTTCTGTGTTGGATTATTCACTGTTTCCATCACTTTAACTCTGCACTGAAACTAATTTGTTGTCTTTTGGTTACTTCTAAAATGTGGGAACTTCCTGTGGGGACCAGCACTTGAGCCCTGTGATTGAGCAAAATTGCTGCTTTGCTGCTGATTCTCTGGGGAAGGCTTTTTGTGCAGCTCAGGGTTTAATTATTGACCTTGTAAGAACTTCCAGGTCTTGTGAGGTCCAGTGCACCTGGGTTGTGTGGAAACTCTGGTGCAGCCTGAGTCTTTTCATCAAAATGCACCCTTTGCCATTCTATATTTCTGCCCAGTCTCCACTGAGTGGGCCTGTGCTGATTGGAGGGCAGATCGGCTGTCCTTGCTGTGCCCCAGTGTTTCCCTGGTGGGCCTGTCTCCCCTACCACCCACATTCCAAACACTTCCCATGGGGCAGGCCATGCACCAGTCCCTTGCAATGACTCACCAGCCTTTGAGTGTCTCCTTTTTTCCATTGTCTGTGGCCCCTTGCTCTTATGTGGGTCCACAGGAACACTGTTAGTGGTCTTGCTGGCTTGGGGGCCATCAAGGCCCACTTCTCCTCTGCAGCCTCCAAACAACTTCATATGAAGGGCACAGCTGTGGCTTTTGCCAGCTCTTGCTCCATGTGCTCACCAGGGCCAGCCCTGAAGTGGTTGAGGCTTGAAATGGTCAGTCGTCCTTTCTTTCTCTCATCGTGGATTCTCCTGCCTTCACGAACTCCATAGGTCTCTCCTCCTCTTCTTTCCCCTCCCCCCTCTCCCCGTCCACCCGAATTGCTCTGCAACATCTTAGAATGTAAAAAAGTGACAATACTAAATAAGTATTTTTTTAAAAAAGAAAAACAGCACAATATATATATATATTTTTTTGTCTTTTTTACTGACCGGTAACGGGATCGCAACCCTCGGTGTTGCGCCCGCACCACACTCAACCAGTGAGCGGGAACCAGTCTCCACATGGGATCCGAACCCTCGGCGGGAGCGCTGCCACACTCCCAAGCGGCGCAATCTCCAGTGCGCCACCGGGCCAGCCCGGAAAAACAGCATGATATTGATGGCCATTTATTTCACTAGAGCCCTGAGCTCTAGTGGCCCCAGCTTGGCAGTTGTTACTTTTTAATAGTTGTTAATTGGTCAACCGTGGGAGAGAGTGATGCTGGGGACCATCTATTACACAATCTTGATTGGAAGTGCCTCATGTTGTTTTTATAGTTCCATTAGTTTGGTTTTATTGATTATTGTCCTTTGGAAGACAATTTTGGAGACTGCTTTATCTATCCTATGCAAACATTCCACTAGTGGTATTCAATAAACTTTAATAATAATAGCTAACAATTATGGAACACATACGTAGCAGGTACTTATCATAATTTGTATCTAATTCTTATTTCAAGTTTGTGCTTCTGTCCCCCTTTAGGTCCAGAGAGGATAAGTGAGTTAATCGAGATCATGAGCTAATAAAATGGCAGGTTCCAATTTAGATCTGTCTAACCTCAAAGCCCATCTCTTCGCTACATAAAACACACACTGTCCTTCATGGGCACTGAGTTTATTCAAATGTCTAACAGATGACAGAACCATAGAAATATGCACAGGCAAAAGTTCCAGGTCACCCCTGGCTATTGGTTTTAAGCACTGACTACAAGCATCACCTATTACAGGTACAGTGTTTTGATATTTAGCTTCAAACATTATATCAAAATATTTTATAGTATTAATTATTTTCTCTGCATCAAAGTATATTTAGATTTTGTAGACATATGGGGATGTACCTATAAGATAATATTTTGCTTTCAAGGAGTGATTACAATTGGAAAGAAACAACAGGCAATACTTGTTATGCACCAATGTCTCTAGGCCTCAGCAGCATCATTTAGAAAATGAGGAAATTAGACTAAGTAGTATCTAAGACAGCTATCTGTTCCAAAATTTTGTGATTCTATTTAAGTAAGTCCAGGAATGAGTTAACAGAAAGGGGAGAGCTGGTCAGAAACTATTTGCAGATAAAATGTTCTACCTACAACAAAGCCTATAAGAGGAGGTATCCTGAAATAGAGAGCGACGTGGTACAGCAGGCAAGAGAGAAACCTGTGCCATACGCAAGGATAGACTGGGGAAAGGTTCAGAAGCTGGGAATGTGACCCAAGGGGAGTGAATTTGGCTGGAACAGATGTCAGACTGAGGTAGGCAGAGAAGAGTGGGGACCATGCAGGAGCTGTTAGAAGAATGCACCTAAGTTTCAAAAGGGACAATACATTTGAAGGCTGCATAAAGGACATTTTGTAATTGGAAACAGAACAGTATATTCAGAAATGTATATGGGTTTGAATGAAGATGAGGAGAGGAAAACAAATTGGCTAAACTAATAACCTCTATGTGCAAGGAGAAATTCCGATTCAATGAGAACAATACTAGTCATAGGGCCATAGAGGCCAGGGGATTGTGCTGAGGTTGAAGGAAATAAAAACATAATAATTGGCAGTTAGTAAGTATTAAAAGGAATATGGCAATCTGTCTTTCCTATAAAAGGCTAGGGCCATAGAGGCCAGGGGATTGTGCTGAGGTTGAAGGAAATAAAAAAAAAATAATAATTGGCAGTTAGTAAGTATTAAAAGGAATATGGCAATCTGTCTTTCCTATAAAAGGCTTGAAATTGAAAAACATACAATTAGAAAGTACTAATGCAAAAGGATAACAAGCAACAATAACAATAGCCATAAAACAAGCTCATTCAGAACGAGGGAGAAGGACTAGGAACAAAGAAATCTTTTGTCTTAAAGTGAATAGTAGTAAAAATGACTTCACAGAGGGTAGACTAATAGCCACCAATTGAGTACTCAGCACTTCACAACGAGCCAGAATGTGCAAATATATGCAGTGTTGTTATTTTATACATTAGAATGATGCAGCTCAGAGATTACACGGCATTCTCCAAAGTCTCAGTTAGTAATTTGCAGACATTGAATTTAATCCCAAATCTGGGTGACTCCAAAGCATGTCTATTTAAGGGCTGAAATATTACACTTCCCACTATCAGCCAAATGGAAGTTTTAAATATTGCATACATGGCTTTCAGCTTGAGCACATTCATGTAACTAGTCTATTTTTTAAAAATCAATCTCAAGATACTATGGTTAGCCTATATTTAATGCTAAATAAGAATACAAGATAATTTTGAAAAAGGCAGTGCAAAGTTTTCAAGGAGATATATTTTCCCATTTAAGTATTTCTTTAGGAAAAAATGTACTTGAATATTATTAAACAATGCATTAAAGCTTTCAAAATCATATCCTGAGAGAAAATATAATTTATAATTAAATAGCCATGATAATACTTTAAATACCTCAGCATTACTAGAGTGTCTTTAAATAACTTACCCGAATAAGAAAGACAGTGTGAAAATAAAATAAGCTAATATGAGGTACTTCAAAAAGTTTGTGGAAAAATAGAATTAAAAGAAAATACGAATCTTTCCATGAAATTTTTAGAGTACCCACATACAGGAAAAGCTAGTATACAGTTGTCTTACTCAAATATTTTCCTTTTGAGGAAATCACAGACTAGGTACTCTGAAGATATTTTAATTGTTCCTGGTTTCCAAGTCATCTTAACACTTCTAACTTTATACA
>NW_007733055.1:5193-7991 GCF_000696425.1 Galeopterus variegatus | reverse complement strand
GAACAAGAAACATGTTAGCAGAGAAAGAAGCTAACATTAATTAAAGATACATGTAAACAAAACGTTGGCTAATGTTCATAGTGATAGAAAAATACGCAACACATCCAAGAATGATCCTTTTTAGCTTGTTGGTTCCAAGTCCAATCACTTATGGAATGTTTCTTTTTTGAATAGAGCTGTTGGCACCTGAATAGCACCTAGGACAGTGCTGGCGACTCAGCAGTTTATTATATAAGTTTAGGCTGATATCCATGACAAGACAAAAAGATGTCTTGTCATGGATATCTATTACATAAGTTAGAAATTTGAAGGTGAAAGTTTCACGTGACACCCAAATACACTTTTATTTGCTTAAACAGACCTTCTGTTTTACTGATACAATCAGCTTTGGGAACAGAAGCCAGCATATTAATCAGGATGAAGAGGCTCTCTTGGGGATCTGGGTGAGTATGCAGCTAGTGTTATTTTTAACTGTCTTGATTTGCACCTAACTTGCTCGACAAGGCTATTTCATTCCAACTTGCCATCCAGGCCACTTTGGCTGCCAAATAAGAATAACCAAGTAAACTGGATAAAGATCAAGTGGGCAGAGGCTATAACTGAGTTCACCAGAGAGACCTATAGTGTGGTTAACTTGATATTAGGGCTAAAAAGATATCATTGCCCACCCCTCTCACTGCCATTTATATTACCTGACCAATGGTCACACTGACAAGAAGATGGTGCCTCAGAAGGAGCACAAAAGGCCACTTTCAGTGTCCCACAGAAACTGACACTAAATCCCTTAAAGTTTGCACTCATTCCTTGTACTAGAGTACTTCAAAAATTCAAGGAAAATTTGAATTAAAAGNAAAAAATGTACTTGAATATTATTAAACAATGCATTAAAGCTTTCAAAATCATATCCTGAGAGAAAATATAATTTATAATTAAATAGCCATGATAATACTTTAAATACCTCAGCATTACTAGAGTGTCTTTAAATAACTTACCCGAATAAGAAAGACAGTGTGAAAATAAAATAAGCTAATATGAGGTACTTCAAAAAGTTTGTGGAAAAATAGAATTAAAAGAAAATACGAATCTTTCCATGAAATTTTTAGAGTACCCACATACAGGAAAAGCTAGTATACAGTTGTCTTACTCAAATATTTTCCTTTTGAGGAAATCACAGACTAGGTACTCTGAAGATATTTTAATTGTTCCTGGTTTCCAAGTCATCTTAACACTTCAAACTTTATACATCTAAAGAAATTCTTTTATTTCTTTTTCATGCTCCCTGCAGTTTGGACATAATGTTCCCTTTCTAGCCAGCTTTGTTGGGTTTCTGAGCAGTTTAATACATATTATTGGCTGGAGGGTAGGTAAGGGAGCAATTAGAGACTGTAAAGTTAAGAATTCATATCGAATTTTTCCTTAGCAGAGTATGCTTATCCCACTATCAGTTTATATGAGTAGTAGCAGAATGGATTTCAGCAAAAGGTTGTACCAGGTTAGTCCCGTTCAACTGACATTTAATGAGGAATGCAGCTGGTACCAAGTTCCGTGGAAGATGCTGGCAGTAAAATGAGACTGTCTTACTCTTGACAGACATTAAGTTCAATGGAGAGACATAAACAGAAATATATCGTTCCACATATAGCACATGGTGAGTGCAAGTCTAAATGTATGCATGTTCACAGCGTTCTGGGAGGTACTTAACTCAGACAGTTCTGAAGGAAGCTTCGTGAAGACATCTGAGCCGAGCCTTAAAATGAGTTAGAGTTGCTACTACTACGTGATGGAAAGAATGACAGAGAATCTTAATCTGGCCAGGTCATATATATAACACACAACAAAATTATTAGAATTTTTTTTTTTGCTTTTTTTTCTTTGCTCATGTATAATTTATGCATTCAAAATAAAAGTTATTTTCAAACACTCAGTAGGAACAAGAAACATGTTAGCAGAGAAAGAAGCTAACATTAATTAAAGATACATGTAAACAAANGTTTGCACTCATTCCTTGTACTAGAGTACTTCAAAAATTCAAGGAAAATTTGAATTAAAAGTTAATCGAAATCATTCCATGAACTTTTTGAAGACCCCTCCTACTAAGTAAATTCACTACCTCTTGTTCCCTAGCTTCTCTTTGACTTGATAGCTCTTTAGATAAAAATAGCTTATAACAGGAGACTTCAAAAAGTTCATGGAAAGATTCACATTGTCTTTTAATTCTGTTTTCCTTGAATGTTTTCAGGTTCATGGAAAATATGAGGTTCGTGGAAAGCATATGAAGATATATATCTTTTTGCTGGCTGGTACAGGGACTGACTTCCGGAGCTTGGTGTTATCAGCACCATGTTCTAACCAACTGAGCTAACCAGACAACTCTACCCTCATATTTAAATGATGTTCTGTACTTTATGAATAACTTCCATATAGTTTGCTTTATTTAGATACTTTTCACAACACTTTGTATTAGACAATCATTAACTTCATTTTAGCTAATGAGGAAACCAAAAATAAAATGTATTGATGACTGTCAGTCTTGAAAAACCCTCTTTAGGTACGTGTCATCCATCCGCACTTTACAGTTGAAGAAACTGAAATGTTAAGTAACAAATTCAGTCATAGGCTAATGAGTGGTGAATCTGGCTTTAAAAGCAACTTTTTGACTTTATGGAGTCTATATGAATGATGAATCATATATAGAGTTTTATCAAAATTCACACGTCTAGCTTATATCCTAGACTTCCTTGGGACTAACCAACCACGTGTGAATTTTGAAAGTTTCCACAATTTATTCTGATAGGCAC
>NW_007733055.1:2456-3668 GCF_000696425.1 Galeopterus variegatus | reverse complement strand
CTTGGGACTAACCAACCACGTGTGAATTTTGAAAGTTTCCACAATTTATTCTGATAGGCACCCCTGGTTAAGACGCACTGCTTCCCTATTTGCTTCTTTATTGTAAATTATCTTCTCAAAATAGACTTATATCATTGAGAATCATTCATCATCTTTTGAAAATTTCTTGGTTTAACTATACTTAAACATTTAACATGGATTCTGATTGTCAGGTTGACCATTAACGATTATGAAACTAGACAAGGAGCTATCTAGTTTTTTACTAGATAATACTCTCAATGAGTTTTTATATTATTATTATTATTATTTTTTTCCTTTTTGTCTTTTTTCGTGACCAGCAACGGATTGCAACCCTCAGTGTCTCGCCCGTACCGGACCGGGACCGGCCACGGGATCGCAACCCTCGGTGTTGCACCCGCACCTCGCTCAGCCAGTGAGCGGCTGGTCTGTATGTGGGATCCGAACCCTCAGCAGGAGCGCAGCCACGCTTCCCAAGCGGCACACTGTAGCAGTGCGCCACCAGGTCGGCCCGAGTTTTTATATTATAATCACTTAAAATGTCTTAAGCACATATAGTTATAATAATTAAGACAATAGTGGTGCAGAAATAAATAAATAAATACATAGACAAATACACCAATGGCACAAGAGAGCCCAGAAACAGATTCATATTTTTATTAAATAAGTGTATAATACAATTTGGATTCAGGGTTTGAAAAGGATAAAACATATAAGTTTGGTTTACTGCTGAAATGGTGTATATACGCATAATTGTTAGTACCCATCAAATGTGATTTTTTCAAGTTGTCATGTGATGGGGAGTGGTTGACAAATTCTAGAGCTGATTTTTCTGCTTTGATCAAACACTCCGTACAATAATCTCTAGAAATTAGCAAATGACAATACAGCTTTGCTGCTGATGAAACTAACAATAAAGAGCCTGCAGGCAAGGCATGGTGAGTGAAATTTTAATAAAGCAGCATGTTTATTTTAGTGTGAATTACACTTCCACCACTGCCTGTGTTCAAAGTCTATTATTAATATTTCTGTGGATGACATGCCTTCCTTTCCAAGACCCTGCTCCTTTCTCTCTTTATTGTCTTGGGTATTTAGAAAAAAGGTTGTTTTTTAGTTCTGTTTGATTCTTACATAAATCTTCACAAGACTCTTGAAAAAAAGATAAACCAATGGACTCCTATTAAAACATAAAAA
>NW_007733055.1:0-1216 GCF_000696425.1 Galeopterus variegatus | reverse complement strand
CCTTGTACAACGTCTGGAATATAGCAGACACAATGTACACTTCTAGAATGCAGGATTAAACAATAATGTAATAGTGGTTAATATTCATTGTGTTTAGGCCGGCCCGGTGGCGCACTGGATAAGTGCGCTGCTTGGGAAGCACGGTGGCGCTCCCGCCCGAGGGTTCGGATCCCACATACAGACCGGTTCCCGCTCACTGGCTGAGCGAGGCGCGGGAGCAACACTGAGGGTTGCGATCCGATGCCGGACACAGAAAAAGACAAAAGACAAAAAAAAAAAAAATATATTTATTGTGTTTACTATGTGCTAGATGCTATAGGAAATATTTTGTTTATTATCTCATTTTCTACTCATAAGAATTTAATGAGGTCAAAAACTGTTATTAGCCTTATCTTAACCTTATAATTGTAGTCTTAGATTTAAATACAAATAACTTGCTCTTGGGAATAATCGTGAAGCCGAAGTCCAAACTCAGGACTGTCTGACTGCAGAGCCTGCACTCTCAAACTCTGCACTGCCCTGTTTTCATGTCTTAAAATCACAACTCTTATCAGAAAAGGTTAGTCATATTCAACTAGCAGGCTGTCTTTTTATATGACTTTGTGAGCATCTGCACTGTTTAGGCTATTATGTATAACTATTCCTCTTAAAATATTTTTAATTTCCTAGATGGATGGTTCCTTAAGAGTTAGATCCTTCAACCCCATTGTAACTCTGTTTCATAACTTCATATGTGGAGAAATTAAGAATGCTTGTTCTTTCTGGAATGTAAAGATGAGTTGAACAGGGAAAGCGAGTTCCTGCTTACTGCATATTAGATATTAAAATATAATGGCAGTAGGGTTACAGACAACACAAATTATCCCTCTGAAATACAGTTAGTGAATCTTTAATAGTTCTGGTTGTCTTGAAATATAAGCCCTATGTGATTAAGGAAAGAGAGAATGAGGCTAAAGAACACTCTAGTTTGAGGAAAGAAGAAAAGGCTTCCTATTAACCATGTTGAAAAACTAAAAACACAGACGCTGTAGGTCTGTTTCTAAGTTCGGCTGCTTTCATGTTTTGAGGACGTCTAAGGAAAGAACGAGATAGAAGAAGCCTGGGTCCCTGAAGATGCTGGAACTACCATGGGAGTCTTGGAGTGTTTGTGTTTATGTGTGAGAGAATTACACTTTATCTTGCTTAAGCCATTGTTATTTTTGGCTTCTCACTGTGT
>NW_007733054.1:109789-118932 GCF_000696425.1 Galeopterus variegatus | reverse complement strand
GGCGGATCTACGTGGAATTTTCTAGATTAGCAATCTGGGATACAGATGAGAGACACAGATGTGAGATGGGAACAATGTCAGAGTGCCCTGAATCTTCAGGTCCTGTTTCCTGTGGGTTAGGGTTCCTGTTGGCAACTTGCATAGGGCCAGAGAACAAGCTGGAAAAAAAAACTTGGAAATGTTCCAGCTGCAAAACAAGGAGAATTCAGGGTTCACCATTTTCCTTTCCTTCTTGTCTCAATCCATAGCTTCAGACTGCAGAACTAAAAGACATAAGAAATAGTGCAAATGGCATGGCTTCTCTGCATTTGGGAGGAGACCAGAATGTGTCAATAGAGAATCCTTGGCGGGCAAAGCACATGATAAAGATAAGTGCACAAGAAATGCACCTGTCTAAGCAGGGTACTGGGTGGGCTTCCTAAGTCCTCATGAACAAATGTCATCCAGCACATGGTTACTCACACATCCAGGCTCTGGGCCCAGGCGTTCTCCTCCAGGCTTGAATATCTTTTTCATGCTAACCTCTTCTGTTCTTCCTGGCTGACGCTGGAGTATCTTCTAACCTGGTCACTGTCTCACTCCCATCCCAACTTCTCACTAGCCTTCCAGTAAGCCTCCAAAACCAATGAAACCTCTGACTCAGGTGAGCATGGCAGATTGCCTCCTAATATATCTCTCCTGGACCTCATATCAATATCTCCTTCAATAAGTTCGTCTCCCTTCTCATAGGTCAGAAAGCCAAGGCTCAAAAAATTATAAGAAATTTACTCAGAGTTTCACTTATAGCAAGTGGCAGACCATGACCCAATTGGTGGGGCCCAGCACCTGTGTTCTTTTCACTGTTTGAGGATCTTCCAAAGCCCTGACCTGAGGCTTCAAAAAATCAGAGCCTGCAACAGGAGATGGAGCAGTCCAATAGCATCTTTGCTGAACATTCCCCTCAGCAGCCTGTCACCACCCACAAGGGATAAGGGGAGAGTGTGATGATGGGAACTTTATCTCACACAAAACCATTCCAGTCAGCTTCAAATTGATGTATTGAAGCCAAGCGAGAGAAATACCCCTAGAGATAAAGCAGATGCCAACTCAGGAACAGCACTGAACAAAAGCACTTACACTGGAAGCAATCAGCATCCCCCAAAGCCAACATTTTTTATACAACCATTGAAAATGGGGCTGCCTCGCCTAATACACTACATCTATTGCATTTTGTTTGACGATGGCTTTCTGTTCTTCAGGAGCTGACAGTTGATTAAGGACCTTTCTTCAGGGAGAAAGTAACTCCTCTCCTCATCCTCTGCCTGCCACACAGATATTTAAGGAAACCTGGTAAACATTAAGAAGCACATTGAAGCAAGTGTATAGATTGGATTAAGGAGTGACAGGGTAATTCACTGAGTTTTCGATCAGTAAACTCTACTGAGCTACTAGGGGACAGACAGCAGTGCTACTCCTGTCCCCTAGTAGCTCAGGAAGGCTGGCTAAAGGCTGCTGTATTTTCATATTTTCTAGCTGAAGATGTATGTTCCTCCTGTTTTCAGAGCTACAGCCATTGGACTGTACCCCATCTGCAGAATTTGCTTCATCCAAGATGCATTCTAAATGTACACAATAATCTTCCTGAAAGGGGGTTCATCTCATAGTTAAGATGCATCTTTTGTGTGGAGGTGATACTACAGTAACCCATGTCTTTCCACGGCAATGAATTGAACCTAACCTCTCCCTAGTACTCACAAAGCAGGAAGAGCTTTCAAGACACCTTGCCCTTAGGTAGGGCTATAACTATAGAAATGTAGACAGAAAGAAATGTGAAATGTTTTCAGCTTTGATTTTTAGACTTTGAATCAAAGACAATAGCCTTTCAGGAAATTTTTCTGGGTTTCAAGAGCCCAGGAATTTCAAACAACAAAAGCAAATCTTATTATAAATAGTAGAATTGAGGAGGAATAGTTGAAGAATAGGAATACTTCTCCAGAGGGTAGATGAGGGTTGTCCTGATGTAGGATGGATCACACCAGAGAGAAACACAGAGGGACTCAGGAGAAGACAGCACCTTTCCAGGAAGCCCTGTTCATCAGGAGATATGGTAGTTACATTCCTGGGGAAAAGGTCTCTTGAATAGCAGCCATAGCGACTCAGTATATACCCCAAGCCTTTATGCATTGGTCCTACCCTTTATTGGCAACACACTCGCAACATTCAAGAAGAATGTTAAGCTCCTTAAGGCCAAGAGTGGTCCTGAGGCCTGTAGAGGGGTGGTAAGGATGTGGAATGGAGAGCACCCAACACCTCTTCTTGGGTGCCACTTAAGGAATCACAGGGAGATCTCTTGAGCAGGGCTGAAAGCGAAATAGTCTCCTTTATTGCAGCTTAACAAGATGGTGTGTTGAAGGAGTTTCATAGCTCTGTCTTCAGGAAAGGGACTCACACTGATGTAGTATGATCCTGACAGTCGTCAAAGCCAAGTCCCCCAGTAGGACTAAGCTCTGCTTCCCAGTGACTGTGTTGTCCATCTTTACGAACTGCTCTTAGCACATGAAGTCTGCCTTGGTCTCGCCCTTGTCTTCCAGGATTAGAGTCTGACTCTGGACTCCAACTCCTGGGAACCAAGGACAGATTTCTCTCTGTCCACTGCAGCTCCACATATTCTTATTCCTGTTCTTCTGCCCCTGGGGACACTATGCCACCTCATGCTGCACCTTCCTGAGGCCAGCTCCTTACCTGATGCACTCCATGGATACCAGTGCCCCTCCTCCTATTGTGTACCCTCCCAAGAGTATACTTCCAGCTCAGGTCTTGTGAGAAGCAGCCTATCCTAGACAGAGTATAGGTTTGGAGTAAGGTTCAAATCCTGGTCTGGAACTTGTAAGTGATGAGATACTGGGCAAGTCATAAAACCTCCTCGGATCTCAGTTTCCTCATCTATAGAGTGGAGACTATAATCACTATCACCATGGAAAATACATATATAGCAATTTCAGCCCCAGATCACCACAATAAAGTGAAATTGCAGTAAGGTGAGTCACACAAATTTTTTGGTTTTGCAGTGCATATAAAAGTCATGCTTACACTATACTGTAATCTATTAAGTATGCAATAGCATTCTTAAACAATGCACACACCTTAATTTAAAAATACTTTATTGCTACGAAATGCTGATGATTATTTGAGTCGTCAGCTAGTCATAATCTTTTTGCTGGTGGAGGGTCTTGCCTGAATGTTGATGACTACTGATTGATCAGGATGGTGATTGCTAAAGGCTGGAGTGGCCGTGGCAATTTCTTAAAATAAGACAATGAGGTTCCCTGCATCACTTGATTCTTCCTTTCACAAAAGATTTCTCTGTAGCACGTGATACTGTTTGATATCATTTTACTCACAGTAGAAATTCTTTCAGTACTGGAGTCTATCCTCTCAAACCCTGCCGCTGCTTTATCAACTAAGTTTATGGAATATCCTAAATCATTTGTTGTCATTTCAACAGTGTTCTCAGCATCTTCACCAGGAGTAGATTCCAACAAACCACTTTCTTTGCTCATCCATAAGAAGCAACTCCTGATCTGTTGAAGTTTTATCAGGAGATTGCAGCAATTCAGTGACATCTTCAGGCTCCACTTCTAAATCTAGTTCTCTTGCTGTTTCCACCACATCTGCAGTTACTTTCTCCACTGAAGTCTTGATCTCCTCAAAGTCATCTATGAGGATTGGAATCAACTTCTTACGAACTCTTGTTAATGTTGCTGTTTTGACCTCCTCCCATAAATCATGGATATTCTTAATGGCATCTAGAATGGAGAATCCCTTCCAGAAGGTTTTCAATTTACCTTTGCTCAGATCCATCAGAAGACTCACTATGCAGGATCAAGAGGAGAGATGTAGAACCAGGACTAGAGGCACAGCCTGAGGTCAGTGTAGATGAACAGGAGGCCAGAAGTCTGGAAAGCAGAGGGCATCATGATCCTTGGCTATGGTGAAAGCCAGTTTGCTCAGGGATCTCCTAAAAGTTGCATAAACAAACCTGGCTAGATGCTTTCATAAGGTGGGAGTGGAGAGGAAGTAATCAATTTATCAATTAATCAATTTGTCTCTGTCCATTGGTAAACCCAGGTGTGGATAAAATGAAATTGGGTCTAACTTTGGTCCCACTCTTACCAAGAACTAAAACAAAGTTCCTGAGTGAGCAGCAACAACGAAGAACATTCTCCCCGGTGTTTTACATAAATGGTCTAGCTATGGCTGGAAGCAGGCGGTTTTCAGGAACAAATATGCTAAAAGGGCAGAAAACCTGTTGGAACAGGCATTTCTGTCCTGCCTTCCATAAGAATGATAATGTCATAAATCTGAAACCCATCTTGAGTTTACCAGAATAAAAGCTTCAAACTTTATTCCAATTATTCAAATATTTAAAATGAACAAACCAGGAATGAACAAATAACCAACGAATGATAAATACACAAAGACCATTAGAATCTTAATGGCAGAGCAATGTACAGGGTTCTTCTAAATAAAAGACTGAAAAAGTGACCAAGATTTAAAGTGTTTGCAGCTAAGACATGCAGAGGAGTCCACACTCAAGTTGAATGAAGTTAGAGAAAAACACTCCTTGAGGGAGGACACACAAGTGGGAATTCGTTTTCTTTTCTCTTCTAATATTATCCATCTGGGTCATAATTGGCTCAAAAATCAATATTTTGGGTTATATGCCAAACAAAACACTTATTAAATGTACCACCTTAAAAATTTCTGGGTTTCTCATTTAAGCCAGGAAACTTAGTTGAAGTTTCGGCCCTATCAGGCACTAACGACTTGGTCCCTTGGGTAAATGGCTTAATCTTTTTGAGACTCATTGGTCAAAGCACATGTAAGGACCTCACCACCCATGTCCTGCTATGGGAAGTTTTAGAAACAGAGACAGGTTTTTCCAGATGTCTACTTCCAAGTGTGTACCATGGATTTGGGCCCACAGAAGATGCTCTAGTTTTCTGTTAAATGATTGAGTGAATGAATGAATGAATGAGGAAATGAGATAATGATAAGGGAGCTCTTTGAAATGGTTAAATGCATTTTTAAAAATACCAGTAATTTTATATTTCCACCATTCTTTATTTCTCCCATTCAATATGCCCTTAAAACCCTAAGGACTTCAAACCAAGGAGGTCAAACTTTGTAGTAGATAAACGGAATGATCAATTTGGTTGATTCTGACAATAACAGTTTCTAAAATCCATAATAAAAATATAATATTACGGTGAAAGAAGACATCCAACACAGAAGATTTTCATATATCTCTCACCTATATTCAAACAGATTTAATGTTCACTAACATGTCATATTTTACAAATACTTTATAATTATATTGCAGCATTTAATAATTTAATCCATACCCTCATACACACAATGCACTTTGGACACATCTGAATGAATTCAGTTCAGTTTATTCATCTAATTAAAATACACACACATACACAGTAGAGGTCATTGCTCCTAGTTATTTAGAAAAAATTAACTTTATTTCAAAGAAGCCATACATGGTTTCTGGAATTGGGCAATTAGATTTAAAATATTCTGTTAGAGAATGTAATATATGCTGAAAGAGATGGCAACTGGAGAGCAGAGGTTCTAAGTGCCCTTGGCAGGGAATGTTGAATGGAGGGGTATATCTACCACTTTCTATAGAGGTGGAAAATGGTATTTTGGGCTCTTGATATCTCATGAACTGCTGAAATTTTCCTAAGAAGGAAATGGTAAAACCCATCTCTCCTCAGTGAAGTGAGCCCTCACAGATTTTATGCGACACGTGCACCTCCTGGTTTGGAGGCTGCTAGGTATTTGGCTCCATGCTGCCGACCTCAGATAAATAGGTGGTAATGAGCAAGAACCTTGTGGCCAACTCTGAGAGGGGTTCAATTATAGTTGTCCAGGAGACAATCTGATGACCGCAGCCTAAGAATCCTGGCTGGGAGAGAAAACCATAATGATGCTATGCACAGCTTAGCTCCAGCCATCCTCAGTGATGCCAATGTCATCAGTGTCAATATCCATAAAGATGAGAAAGAGAAGCCATTTCACTAGCTCTGGTGAAAATTAAAATGACAAATGCAGCTCTTAGAGTGAAGACTGTTGGCTTTTCCTCTCATCCCTGTGTCCTCTTAACATAAAGTCTGGAACCTCCTCTATAGTAAACAAGTACTAACTTTCAGTGCTTACAAGATCACATCCAATTCTCTCAGCTGTCCTGTGAGGGGGATCTAGTAGGGACTAATGTGTATTCTTCTGGCCATCCCATGCCTGAGCTCCTCCTTTTTTGTCTTGGAACCTATAAATCTTGGCAGGAGCTTTCCCAGCTTTCCTTGAAGGTCAAAGCGGGCTTGAGACCCGGGTTCTGCCAGTCAAACGGCCTGGGCTGAATTTTGACTCAGGTTAAAGTAGAGCTCCCTTTCCTCTGAGGGTGGTGGTAGTTGTCATTGTCACAAAATGGAATTCCCAGCACAGGCTGGCAATGTCGAAAACCACTGAGTCTAATGCTTAGCAATCATGATTCCTTTACGATCCCATTCCCACAGCTTGATTTCACTAGGCGTGTGCCTGAAGCCTGGTACTCCACCTCTCCCAAGTTCTCGGAGGGCTACCAACATCCTCTTATTAAGTTAATTTGCTGCTTTAACAAAGCCAGTACGATCTGACTTTAAAGTCTATGCTATTAAACCTATTGTGCAGGACCAGAAAAAAGGGACAAAGCTGTGATGGAAGATGAACTGAGGCAGTTAAGCAAGGACCTCTCCTATTGTTTTCAGCACAACTCCTGGACATTCTGGTCAAAGGACAAGAGGGGTGAGTCCAGTGACTTCCCACTCCACAGACCTGTCCAGGGGACAACAAGATTTACTCTCTATTTCAGGTTGTCCAGGATGATTCCTGCCCATCCAGTTGAAGTATGATGAGAAAGCCTAGGGGTTCTGATATCATAGGAAAGTAATCTGAACTTCCCGGAGAAATTTTGCTTCGCAAATACACAACATTTAAAAAAAATGGCCAACTTCAGTTGGTGCTGACATTTCAGGGCCAATACTATGTATATAATAAACACGTAAGGTCATAGACTCTCAGGGTTGAAATGTTCTTAGAAGTGAGCTAGTCCCTGACCAACGATTGTGCTCCCGACCTGTGAACCTCCTCCCTGGTACCTTCCATGATGGGCCACATCACTCCCTGACCCACTTGTTCCATCTTTGAATGTTTCTGGTCATCTAACAACCAAGTGCTCCTTTTATTAAGTCAACATAGGCCTCAAGGTGATTCCTTTTCATTGGTTCCCGCACTGGTAACTTATAAATATAGAATCATTAAAACTAGTTTTTCCATGGTAGTATCAGCAGATGTTTTGGTACCTCTTTGGTACCCCCATCCACCTGTGATTTCTGCTACAGTGAGGAGGACAGCCTCAAGCCCTTCTTGCAGTTCTCCACTTTTTAGCCTTTGGATTTTCTCTGAAGCTATAGGAGTCCGTGTAGAAGGCAGCCTGTAAATGTGGGTGAATTATCACTCCAGGGGTAACCCTTGGCCAATGAGAGTCAGGAATTGCTGGGTGAATGTCCCAACCTTCCATCCTTTGGAGGGAAAATTCTAAGGTGCATTTTACGTAGCTCCTCAGAAAGTCTCCTGCAAGATTGGGCCTCAGTTGCCCAGAGCAGTAACAGCCTTTTACTATCTTTTCTTTCTTCTCTGTCTCACTCATAGCATTTCCTCACTCCCACTTCTGGCATCATCTCCCAAATAAAATACCTATATCGGAATCTTTGCCTTAGCTACTATGGGGGGAACCAAAACTAAGACAGAAGCCATTACTCATATGTCTGATTCAGAGCAAAGAAAAAATGGAATTGCTGTAACTAATCACCTATTACACACTGTGATTGACTGTTTCATATGAAGACTATGGAAAGAGCTTGGGCTTTGAAGACAAAAGGGCCCATGTTTAAATCCCAGTTGCGTGTCTCACTATCTTTGTGGTCAAGGTATTTGTCTTCTTGAAGCCTCAGTGTCCTCATGTGCAAAATAGAGATATTAAGATGACCTAACTCAGAGGCTTCTTGTGAGGATTAAACAGCAGACATTTAGGTTCTCAGGCAGCATTTTTCCATAAAGATGGCTCCTGTGTTCATGCTATTTAATATTCACAACTCTGAGAAGTAGATGTTCTCTGTTTTACAGTTGAGTAAGCTGAGGCTCGGGGAGATTAAATAATTTAACTCTCTCCCGTGCTCACTCCGTTCTAGCTACACTGGCCTCTTTACTGTCCTCAAATATACCAGCCACAGTCCTGCTTCAAAGGTTTTCTTTGTTCCTAGTATCTGAAACCTTCTCCTGATACCTGCTTGACTAACTCCCTCACCTCCTTCGTGTTTCTGCTTATTTTTCACCTTTCCCATGAGGCCTGCCCTGACCACTGTATTTATTACAGTCTTCCTCCCACAGTTCCCCCAACCTCCAGTGCTTCTGTTTCCATTCTGTCTTATTTTTGCCTTATTGCTTTTCTCTTTTAAGCTTACTGCATATTTTAAAAATACTTCTTTTAAAGTTTCTTCCAGACTGTGCTATTACTTCCAGTTCTTTGGGTACAAATTTGAGAGTTTATTACATCTGCCAACTCTCTCTCAGGGTGGCTTGTTTCCCAGGTGCTTTGTAATTTTTACTGTGAGCTCATCTTCAGCAGGAATTGTGTTCCTTGTGAATCTGGAGGCTCTGTGTTTGGAGTTGTCCCTAACAGCTGGGTTTTATGTTTGCTTCCATTAAGACCCTAAGAGAGCCATACATTCTACTTATTTTACACGTTGATATCTTGATTTGGGGTTTTGCATATTCAGACAGTGTAAATCAGGACTGTGTTAACTAATCCCAGGTGACTCTTTCTATTTATAACTTCAAGAATATGACCAGCTTTCGTGAGGTTTCTCCAGGTTCCTTTTTTCATTCTCTAATCAGGGGAACTGACCATGTAAGAGTTTAACCGCAAGGCCCAAGGCTGCTTCTCTTGTTCCACATGGGGTTTTAAAACACCAGCTCTCCAGGTCTGTGGGCTGAGAGATCATGTAGTTTTATGAACTGGTTACCAACAGCTTCTGCCCAACATCTCTGGCTTTTGT
>NW_007733054.1:107278-108868 GCF_000696425.1 Galeopterus variegatus | reverse complement strand
TAAACACTTTGCTTTATGACAGATAAAATGTTAGGGGCTTTATATTGCCTTATCTAATTTAATCATCCAAATAACTCTATGAGATAAGCACTATTATGCCTATTTTAGAGAAGAAGAAAGTGAGCTGAGAGTAACTTTCCAAGGTCACACAGCGGGTTAGTAACTGAAGCACCTGGAATAAAGTAGGGCTTAGGCTGCCAAGTACATTTTCTGTCTCCACCACTTTTTTTAGGCAAGGTAATTAAACTCTAAGGAAAATGGGGATGATACTAATAATGTTCAATGTGAAGACTAAGTGAGAATATACTTAGAAAGTGCCTAGTGCAGTGCTTGGCACTTGGTATATTCTGTAAATGTTAAGTGTTATTACCCAGCAACTATTTAGAAATGGTACTTGTACTGTTCAGGAAAAATAAAAAATCCTCTCTTTGGATATGAGGGGATGATGCTGCGTGCCTTTATCCTGAGAAGTCAGCGCCAGCACACCCTGTCTCTGACTGCCAGGCAGCTCCCTGCACACCTTCTGTGAGCACATCAGTTATTATCGACTTGAACTTCTGCCTCTCTATTTGTATCTTCACACATTTCAAATTCAAATTACTTGCTAATTGATGCACCCATCATGCTCCAATTCATTTCCAAGTACACCAAAGTCATTTGTAAGATTTCTCCTAGGTCTCCAGAATTAAGTTTCTATAGATGCCTTGGAAGGGCTGATTTGCCACCTTGGTACAGACCAATACATAGGAAGGGAGGAGGAAAGGAGGGTATTGCAGGTTGGGTTCTCCAGAAGCAGATGTTGAAGTGGGTTTGGGAGTAGAGATGTTTATTAGGGATTGGCACCTGTGAGAGGATGGGGAAGAAGCAGGATTCAGCAGAGGCAAAAGATGAACTGCAATGAGGGGCTAATAGTCTTGGCCAACCTGGGAGGGAGCTCTGGAACAAATATGGCAGAGTTGCCCTGCATTAGGCACACATGGTGAGGCTTTTATAATGGCATGTGCTTGGGTGAGGTGTTCTTCTGCAACCCAGGCAGACCCTGAAGAATCTGGCAACTGAGGGCTCTCTGTTGACCATCTTCCCCGCAGTGAGCGTCAACCTCCCTTGAAGGGGAAACTGGGCGAGGCATCTATCTCTAAGTCTAACACAAGGGAGACTGAGACTAGATGTGCGATTTCATTAATCTTCTAGTGGAAACTTTAGGCCATTATCAAGATGATGGCAGAAGTTGGGAATTATTCATCTGCAGACTGCACAGCCAATATCGCAGTGCCCTCTGTATCATGAGAGTGGAGCAGACGTTTGTTCAATAAAAAACTAGGGGAGAATCTTAGAAGGGACCACAAGGAAAATGATGGTTCAATATATCATTTTTGAATAATTATTTAATTGAGAAAAATAAAAGATTAATTAGCACCTGCATCATACCATATACCAAAATAAATGGCAAACGTATTAAACTTTTAAGTATAAAAATTGAAAACATAAATCTGAGAAAATATAGGTAAATATGATTCTGATTTTGAGGGATTCAAATTTTAGAAACAAAGGAGGAAACCACAAAATACATCATATTCTGCATATATAACT
>NW_007733054.1:106043-106698 GCF_000696425.1 Galeopterus variegatus | reverse complement strand
ATTCAAATTTTAGAAACAAAGGAGGAAACCACAAAATACATCATATTCTGCATATATAACTTTTAAACTTCTACATGTAAGAAAAAAAATTAAAAGACCAATGAGCAATTGGAAAAGTATTTGCAACAAATCAAGTCTTATTCTTAATAAATACAGAAGTTATACAAGTTGATTAGAATAATTTTAAAAACCCTTATAAAAAAAGAGCAAAGAATATGAATGTATGTTTCAAAAAGAAGAAATATAAATGACCAAGAGCTATATAGAAAAAGTTTAGCCTCTTTAGCAATCAATGCTTTATGATTTTAAAACTGAGGGGCAAGTTATTCATGTATTCAAGTATTTATAGATTTTGAAAAGATAATATTCACTGCTGACAAAGGTTGAGGAGATGGAATTTACATATAGATTTGGTGGCAGAATAAATTTGTACTTCTCTTGAGGACATTTGGGCCATATGCATAAAAGGTTTTTGGTCCAACTATTCTACTTTCAAAATTTTCCCTAAAGAAATTATCTGAGATATAAACAGAGGTAAATATCCAACAATGGGGGTATCAAGTTTAAGTAAATTATAATTTATCCACTTACTATACAGCTTTAAAAATCATACTATTGAAATCCTTAATGAGGTTAGAAAATTCTCAAGTTGTTA
>NW_007733054.1:100876-102846 GCF_000696425.1 Galeopterus variegatus | reverse complement strand
CTCTGTCTAAGAAATCCTGCCCTTCTTTTCTTCACTTTGCCAATTCCTGCTTGTCTTCTGAGGCTCAGTTGTGGCATCACCCCCTCTGAAACTCTTTCTTGACTCCTCTTCCCAGCTCTCTTGGGTGCTCCTCAGCTGTGATGAGCAGCACTTTCCTTACCGGTAATATGTAGAATAATTCTCTTTCTTACATTGGACCATGAGTTTTCTAAGGGTAGTTATTACACCTTTTATCTGTAGCCCAGTGCTGGCATGGTGGTGGCCTGGTATATAGTAGGTGTCTAATCAACATTTGATGAATGAATGAATGAACAAATAGACTTATCAGGCAGGTCAGGTATATAACAATGTAAAGTTAACAGAGGAAGTCCTATGCACAAAGATATCCCCACAGACACCCTTTTGGACTGTGTCTCTGGGGCTTTGAAGAGGGGTGCCTTAGTCATTTAGAGCTGAACACACAAGTTCACCTCCTTAGTAAAAGGCATACAAACTTCTCTTTTTACTTTATATTTTTACTACATAAGGAATACATGATTATTTCAGATTTTTAATGCAGACAAATAAAACAAATAGCCCAACCACTGTCAAATTTTTTAAATCAAATTTTTTTTCCAGACCTGAATGCTAGGAGGAATTTCTCATATGGGGCTTTTATGGCAGCACAGAATAAATGAAACTGTCAGTTTTATACAGAAAATAAGGTAAAAGTTTTCATATATCTAGTTTTCTCTTCACAAACATCAATAAAATGCATCTTATTCATGGTAGATATTTGAGGCATTAAATAGTTTTTTAAAACATATATTTCCTGTACCTGTTGGCCATTTGTACGTCTTCCTTTGAGAAATGTCTATTCAGCTCCTTTGCCCATTTTTTTATTTGGATTATTTGATTTTGTTACTGTGAAGCTGCTTGAGTTCTTTGTATATTCTGGATATTAATTCCTTGTTGGATGTATAGTTCACAAATACTTTCTCCCATTCTGTAGGTCTTTTCACTCGGGTGATTGTTTCCTTTGCTATGTGGAAGTTTTTTAGTTTTATATAATCCCATTTGTTTATTTTTCCTTTTGTTGCCTGTGCTTTTAGGGACTTTTAAGTCTTTGCCCAGTCCTACATCTTGAAGTATTTTCCCTACATTTTCATCTATGAGTTTTATAGTCTCAGATCTTATACTTAAGTCTTTAATCCATTTTGAGTTGATTTTGGTATATGGCTAGATGCNAGACTGGGTTATAAGAAATAGGAGAGGAAATTGGGGAGAATCATGCTCGTTCGTCTCCCCAGTCCCACCTACCTACTCCCATTGCAGGCAGCCCAGCACTGGAATACTAACTTGCGTATATGCACACTTTTGACAATTCAAGGTCCTTTCTCCTGTTCCTGCCAGCCAGAATATGGAAGTTATATACTTATTTTTCTTCATGGGTTGGTTTGACCTTTAGTAAAAGGCTGTGCTAACCCCTGTGCTCACAAAGCAGTAAATACTCATGTCTTGCTGTCACAGAGTTTTAGGAACACAGGGACATCTGGAAATTAACTAAGCTGCTTAGCCAAAGCTCCCCTTCCCCAGGGGTGCTTCTTTGTTCTGCAGGCCAGCTGGGACCTGTTTGGATACCCCCCACCCCAACATAGCTGCTTTCATTTGCCAGTCTCTCCTGGCCTGGCTCTAAGTGGCTACTTTCTTAAGAATCTAATTTAAAAGTTCAAATTTCTCCAGTACAGGTCAAGAATGGGCTAAGTCTAGTGAAGGCTATTTGGGAAAGCCAGATGCTCCCTCTGTCTAAGAAATCCTGCCCTTCTTTTCTTCACTTTGCCAATTCCTGCTTGTCTTCTGATGCTCAGTTGTGGCATCACCCCCTCTGAAACTCTTTCTTGATTCCTCTTCCCAGCTCTCTTGTGTGCTCCTCAGCTGTGATGAGCAGCACTTTCCCTACCGGTAATATGTAGAATAATTCTCTTTCTTAC
>NW_007733054.1:98138-99568 GCF_000696425.1 Galeopterus variegatus | reverse complement strand
TCCTTTGCTATGTGGAAGTTTTTTAGTTTTATATAATCCCATTTGTTTATTTTTCCTTTTGCTGCCTGTGCTTTTAGGGACTTTTAAGTCTTTGCCCAGTCCTACATCTTGAAGTGTTTTCCCTACATTTTCATCTATGAGTTTTATAGTTTCAGATCTTATACTTAAGTCTTTAATCCATTTTGAGTTGATTTTGGTATATGGCTAGATGCATGGATCTGGTTTCATTCTTCTACACATGGATATCCAGTTTTTCCAGCACCATTTACTGAAGAGGCTGTCCTTTCCACAATGTATGTTCTTGGTGCATTTGTTGAAGATCTGTTGGCTGTAAGCACATAGGCTGATTGATTTCTGGGGTCTCTATTCAGTTCCATTGGTCCATGTGTCTGTTTTTAAGCCAGTACCATGCTGTTTTGGTTGCTATAGCTTTATAGGATAGTTTGAAGTCAGATAATGTTATACCTGCAGTTTCATTTTTTTTGCTCAGGATTGCTTTGGCTATTTGGAGTCTTTTTTTGTTCCATATAAATGATAGGATTGTTTTTTCTACTCTGTGAAGAATGTCATTGTTATTTTGATGGAGATTGCATTGAATCTGTCAATTGCTTTGGGTAGTATGGACATTTTTCACAAGGTTAATTCTTCCAATCTACGAACATGGAATGTCTTTCCATCTTTTGGTGTCCTCTTTAATTTCTTTCAGCAAGGTTTTGTAGTTCTCATCATAGAGATCTTTCACCTCTTTGGTTAAATTTATCCCTAGGTATTTTGTTCTTTAATCCTCAGGGAAATGCAAATCAAAACCACAGTGAGATATCACCTCACCCCAGTTAGATTGGCCATCATTAAAAAGACTGAGAATAACAAATGCTGGTGAGGATGTGGAGAAAGGGGAACTCTTCTACACTGTTGGTATAAATTAGTACAGCCATTAAGGAAAACAGTATGGAGGTCTCTCAAACAACTAGAGACAGAACTACCACATGATTCAGCAATCCCACCTCTGGGTATATACCTAAAGGAACAGAAATCATCAAGCCAAAGGCATACGTGCACTCTCATGTTCACTGCAGCTTTGTTTACAATAGTCAAGATATGGAACCAACTTAAATGTCCATCAGTGGACAACTGGATAAGGAAAATGTGGTGCATATATACACAATGGAATACTACTCAGCCATAAAAAAGAGTGAAGTTCTGCCATTCACAGTAATATGGATAAGTTTGGAGAAAATTATGTTAAGTCAAATAAGCCAGGCACAGAAAGAGAAATATCTCATGTCCTCACTCATATGTGGAAGTTTGGGAAAAAGAAAGAAAGAAAGAGATGGAGATGGAGAGGGACAGGGAGAGGGAGGGAGGGAGAGAGAGAGAGAGGAGAGAAAGAAAGAAAAAGAAGCAAAAACTGTAATAATACATTGAGCTTA
>NW_007733054.1:86619-97835 GCF_000696425.1 Galeopterus variegatus | reverse complement strand
GGGGAAAGGGAGGAGGAGGGGGATTAGGGAGAAATTGGGTAATGGACCCAAAGAGTAATTACAATTTGTAATGACGAACATCCTAACAATACTGATTTGATCATCAATGAACTCTTACCCTATAAATATGCATAATCAATTACGTTTCAGTTATTATTTACATACTTTATAAATTTTTATCATGACACAATGTAAACATTTTTTGTGGCCTTTCACCAATTTCTCCCTAACCTCTCCTCCCCCTTCCCCTTTCTCACCTCTGATGTCCTCTGTTCTGTTCTCTCCTTTTGAGAGTTCAAGGAATTATTTTGATTGTTGTATCTTTCTGCCTTTCTTTTATTTGTTTTCAGTTCCCAGTTATGAGTGATGACACGTGGTTTTTAAAAAAAACCAAAACCATATATTTTTCTGGTCGAGATGGTTGCATAGCAATGTGAATGGACTTAAGGCCACAGAACTGTACACTTCAAAATGGTTAAAATGGTAAATTTTATGTTATGCATGTTTTTCACAATTTTATACGCACACACAAACACACCACACACACACATATTCCAGTGGTCTGTTTGGAATTACTCTGAACTAAGACCACAATACCATTGTTCAGTGGCCTAAGAGTGGCCATTTAGAATGAAGATTTGTGTCTTTGGTCTAAGAGGAACCTAAATAGTCCATAGCAAGATCCATCATGTGCGCTGTAAGAGTCATCTTCTAACTATGTTGCATACATGCCCCTGAAAGCATTTTGAAAAGTTATGGACACACTTAAACACTTCCTAAGCTGGCATCTATAATATTTCATCACAGGTTTCAATAGCTACAAAGAATATAATGCTCGGCCTATTTTAATCCTGCCGTCTTAAAACTGCCTGAAGTCTGAAGAGTGGCAATTTGATGTCATAGTGATTTAATGCTTTCATCTACTGGAAAAAAAAACACACAGATATAAAAACACACAAGTTTGTCTTTAAAAAATTTTATAATCTTCCTATTTCCCCTTTAAATTGTATTTCCATTATGTTTTCTTCATAGAATTTTAGCCTACTGAAATATAATTTGATGCTTTAAAATGTTTTATTGATCAATCTCTCATACCTCTCTATGACAAAAATATGTCTATAAATGTAAATCTTAAAAAAAATGTTCTGTAATCCTAAAGGTTAAAGATTTTCATTTGGATTGAATTAACATTACAATTATGAGTATTGGAATTAAAATTATAATTCAAAATGCATCCCTTAATGAGATGAATGCCCACTTCTCCCACAATTTCTTTATGTGTTCATGGATAAATATAACCAATCACAAGAATATATGAGATTCAGCCTCAATAGCACCCCTACTTATCATTTTTATTAATGCTTTGAACTGAGAAACCTCTCCTTGTAAATAAATAGACACGAATGGAAGTTTTGTACTGGTGGTGTTACTCAGTTTTTTTGCACTTCTTCCAAGTTGTATGTCAAAATCACATAGCAATTTATCATCAAAAATTATTATTAATAACCCAGCAACTGACAAGTCAATTAGGTCTACCTTCAATTTTATGGAAAGCAAAGAACTCGAAAACCTGACTTTCAGAAAAATTTGTTTTGATTACCAAGTCACAACAGTTATCCATTTTCTTGATGCCTACACTAATATTTCAAATGACCCCCTACCCCCCCCCTTTTTTTTTAGCACTCAAGAGGTTTTTGTAAACCACAGGGTAATGCACCATAGACAGTGTTCCAGTGCTGACAAGTTCCTTTTATTTGATAAAGTGGAAGAAATTTAAGTTCCTAGGCATTTCAGTTTTAGAAAAAAAGTACAGATGGAACATGAAGATCTGCAAATTAAGCACAGACTATGTACTCTTTGGAAAATCTCCATGTCTCCCCAGGTTTGAAGACTGCTACCCTAAGTCAACCAGTCAACAGACCATGTAAGATTGGGAAAGCAGGTAAATTACTGATATATCAGTGCCCACCCCCCTCCCTACCCCATGGCCACTTGGTACCCTGGAGCTGTGTTGGTGGTCAATTTCACCTCTCCTGGGCCATCTGCTGCCAAGATATGTTTTCTCTATTATTTCAGATTTCAATCCTCTAACAACAGGATACATGTTTCACTACTAAGTCTATTATTGAGACTATCAGAAGATATTGTTATCTAAGATATTGGGCTATAATTACTTAGTCACAAAACTGGCAAATTTCTACTTGAATCAGAATTTAAGGAAACTAGGAACTGAAAATGCCTAGGTATTCCCTGGCAAGGGAGGACCAGCCTGGGATGAGAGATGGGTCAGGAATAGGTTACATGATTTACTTTGGTAGATTTGCATTTGGCTTCCATAACATGAAAGGATACAGGGCTGTCATCACTGAAAAATTTATTCTTGCTCTACCACATATCTGTTTCCATCCAATTTCTTTTATAAGAAAAAGATCAATCAGCAAATCAGTTCATATATAACAAACCCTTCACTTCCATTTTCTTCCACTTAGATTCTTTTTCTTTTTCAGGAAAGATATTTTAATACCAATGCAAGGGTATTCTGCACAGAATCATTATTCCCAATTTTAATTCACCCAAAAAGCACCCAATTGCCTTGGATCCCCTAAGCATTACTGCTGTGGGTTAAATGTGTCCCTTAAAGCTTCGTGAATTGGAAACTTGACCCCAATTGTAATAGTGTGCAATGCAAGGGTATTCTGCACAGAATCATTATTCCCAATTTTAATTCACCCAAAAAGCACCCAATTGCCTTGGATCCCCTAAGCATTACTGCTATGGGTTAAATGTGTCCCTTAAAGCTTCGTGAATTGGAAACTTGACCCCAATTGTAATAGTGTTAAGAAGGTGGGAAATCCAGATATGGTATTTGAAAGGTGGAAACTCTGAGAATTGACTGGATTGTGAGGACTGTGCCCTTGTGAATGGAGTAATCCATTCATGGAGTGATGAGTTCTCATGGGTGTGGTTCTGAAGGCTTTATAAGAAGAGCAAGTGAGAAGGTTAGCACCCTTGCTCAGCCCACTCTTGCTATGTTATTCCCTGAGATGCTGTAGAGAGTCACCCCACCAGGAAGAAGTCCCTCACCAGACGTGTTCCCTTGACTTGGATTTCCCATACTCCCAAACTGTAAGTAATAAATTCCATTACTTTATAAATTACCCAGTTTAAGATATTCTGTTATAAGCAATAGAAAAGGACTAATGCAGGTACCATACCCCAAAACTGTGTTCACATTTACTCTTGAGCAAATCTCAACGTATGGCTTGAAATAACATCAAGATACAAAATAAACTCAAATTTCAATGCATATACCTGATCTCTGTCCTAAATTTCCATTGTGAGTATCCAACTGCCAACCAAACGCCTGTGCTTGGAAGTCACACATATATCTCCAACATAACATGCCAAAACCAGACTTTTTATTCCACTCTTTTGCCACCTCAAAAACTTGCTTCTCACCAAGGCCCTCTGTTTCTATAAATGGCACCACAATGTAATAAGTTGTTTGAACCAAAAATCTGTTGGTCATTTCATCTACTTTTTTTATACCCCAAAATACAATCCATTAGCAAAAAAGTCTACACCTTCATAATATTTCCCATATCTGTTCACTTCTTAACGCTCCATGGATAATTGCAATGACCTTCTGATAGTTTCCTTCATTCTTGCCTCCCTCTCCCCTTTCCATCCATTCCCTACACAGGAACAAGAGAGAAATTTAAAATATGGATAATATCATGTCATCTCAATACTTAAAATTCTTTGTGGTTTTTCATTGTTCTTAAAATAAAATTCAAACTTCTTACCATAGCCCATAAGGATCTATATCAGTGATTTTTAAACTGTGATTAGAATCACCTGGAGAATGTAAAATAGCAAGAGCAGCAACAACAACATCAACCCTAAAAAATCAAAAACCAATGCCTGGGCCCCACCTTCAACTAACTGAGTCAGAATCTCTGTAGGTGGAACACCTGCAGTTCTGATACACAGGGGAGTTGACAACCACTGCCTGACATGATATGACCTTTGTCCACTGTTCTGGCCATTTCCTCAACCATTATCTCTTTCAATGAAATGCAAACATACTAATTTTAGAATACACCCAATTTGTACCTGCCCCAGGACATTTGCACTATCTGTTTCCTCTCTCTGTAATGTTTTATACCCAGATTGTCATATTGGCTGGCCCCTTCTCATCATACATTTTCAGCTCAAATATCATCTCTTCAAAGAGGACAGGGTCACAGAGAAGAGGGCAACAGATTTGTAGACTTTCATGTCTGTGTACACGAGATCAGAGTCCTCATGTCCAGTCACTCAAACCTTATGTGTCCTGCTTCTATGAGTTTCTTGTCAGTGGCTGCCCTTCTGTATTCTTGCCTATGGTGTGCAGCCATCCTAAGAAGCACCAGGATTATTAAGTTCCTAACATGCCATGCAAGCAGGAGCCACCTCTGATTGCGTTTGAGGAAGGACACTTTTCCCTGGGACGTGTCCTGACATACACACCTTTATAATTATTCCTCAATGACCTTTCTCAAGAAAATACTCACTGAAAATCCAGTTCAATTTTCAAAACTACTTTTGTAGGGATGCAGCTGACTTGGGTGGAAGGCCCTCTGTAGTAGAATGAGTTTCAACTCAGATGACCAAGTATAATTTTGCTGTAAAGGATCTCCCTGTAGTCTACCACTTTTAATATCTTAATAAGATTTACACTGATAAGGAATGCTACAACTTACAAAGTATTTCTGCAGTAGGTGTTCGTCCTCATATTCTCCCCTAACTCCCCTGGTAGTTAGGGCTGCTACCAGGGTTTCTACGTTTGAGTATGTAACTTGTGTTCTACAAAAGCATTCCTGGGGAATGAAATCCAGCCCCTTGCCAAATCAGTCCCCTCCCACAGGGGAAAGTCAGCCCAGAGGCAAGGGTATATTTCTGAAATTCAACCACTAGAGGGGGCATCTTAAAAAACTTCTGCAAAGGTGCCATCTATAGTGGCAGTAGTTCTGGCAGTACTAATATTTTTGTTTGTTTATTGCTTTATTTTGCAAATGATGACCCTGCTATTCAGAGAGGTGAAGTACCCTTTCCCAGTGGAAAATCTGCCAGTGGGTCAAAAGGCTGCTAGTGGGTTGACCAAAAAGTCTAGAACTCGTTCCATCATGACTTGGAAATATTCTTATGCTTACTTTGGGACGATCCTGGTTTGTAACTAATGCCTACAGGGCAATGGTTGAGTCCAGATTTCCAGAGTGAGAAGCATAACCATCAAAGCACAGAGTCGTACATTAATAATAGCCTCAAATTCCACAGGAGCCATTTAACTTATCAGGGTTCCTTCTCCTCCCTTGGAAACCAAGGGCGTGAACTCAGCACCAAATAAGGTGCTCTAATACCCTTGGGCTCTAATACCCTCGGCTGAAGGAAGCAACAGAGCTTTTTATAAGCTTTTTCTTTACTTTTTCATCACAGCTGTCCAATGTTATTTGAATCAAAGCCATTGTGTGAGACAACTTCTGCCACATTAAGCCATTTTGGAATCATCTTCAGCCTCATTAACTACTTAAGGGGGTTAGTTTGGTTACTACCGACCTCCCTTTTTATCAAACTTGCTATTGAATTGAATCCCTAACTTGGATGAAGTCAGGTGTCCTGTCCCCAGAGCTTAATTACAGGCAGTTCTTTGATTCTGGGTCTGCTCCCTCAGGTCAGGAGCATACAACCACCGATAGCTTTTGCAAAGAGGACATGTTTTACAAGCCTTATGCCTGCCGTCTTTGGAGCAAATGATGAAGGCTGGAGGAAGGATACAAATAAATACATTTTCTGTAAGTCAGTTCAGGCTAGAATAAGTCAATGCCACACATCTGCTCCTTCCCCCCTCCCCCATACTCTCCATCAGTAAATGGTTTTAACCTCATTTGCTGCTCTCTAGGGAGAATGCATTCAACTACAAGCTTCCCAAGGCGCTTCCGTTCCTGGTACAAAAAGCTGAAAATGTCATCGCATTTGCAAATGAACGGAAACCTCCTACTCAAAGAGCATCAATGCCATTGTGGCTCACTGAAGCAGCCTGCAGGAACCTTCCTCTCACTGCCATTGCTTGCTGTTAGAATAATACATACATATTCTTTTCATATAATGATGTTGGGCAAGCTTAACTTTTTTTTGCAAAGGTAACAACTTTTTGCCTCCAACTAGAAGATGGTTCTCTTTTTCTTTGGAAAAAGTCAGAATGGTTCCTATTCACTCCCAATGGTGCCAGTTACCTGCAACCTCTAGACATGGATTTATTCAGCTTCACTTCATACTTTATAATTAAACTTTGTAGATCACAGAGGCTTTAGTATTCTTAAGTTATAAAAGGCTCAATTCTGAATTGAAATGCTGGCCCCATCAAACCCATCTTTCTCGGCATTCTCATTTGTCAAGTAGAGATGGGCTGAAAGCAGAAAACTTTGTAATCCTCATGATTTGCCATGACATGGGCTTCAATCTGTTTTTATGATTTAATATTTCCTGAGCAAGAGAGTCTTCAAACTGTCAAGACAAGGCTTCCAGGTAAGACAGTGCAGGATATCTCCAGTTTACGGGGGATCTGCCAATGATTTCTGGAGCATGCATGCACCATGATGGTGACTGGCTTCATGCCACTGGCCACTGCAGACTGACTGGTTCATCCTGTCACAGAGACCCCTCCTAAGTGTGGCCAGATGTGATCACCAGAGATTCTATTAGAAACTTTTCGCTTGATCATATTGAGAGCTTACCAAATGTACATCCTAGAAGGGTCCAACACTCGTTACATGATGCAGACTGACTGGTTCATCCTGTCACAGAGACCCCTCCTAAGTGTGGCCAGATGTGATCACCAGAGATTCTATTAGAAACTTTTTGCTTGATCATATTGAGAGCTTACCAAATGTACATCCTAGAAGGGTCCAACACTCGTTACATGTTTTTGTCCTGTTCTGCAGGAACCAGGAACATGAAAATGAGGGAGCTCTACTTATAAACTTTACTGATACTTCAGATTCAATGAATATAGAAGACTGGGTTAAGTATAATACCCCAGCTAGGAATGGCAAGCTGATGGTCATTGTTCACTAACGCAAAGGTAGATGTTCTGAGATAGATCAACTGTCCCATTCAGACATAACACACCAATGCCTTTTACATCAAAACTAACTGAATGAGCTGAGCAGAGGCCTGTCTATAAGTGCACTCAGTGAATGAAATTGCCCAGTGTATTTGTCAGTTCAAGCAGCCATAACAAAATACCTTAGACTGGGTGACTTAAACAACAGAAATTTATTTTCTCACAGTCTGGAGGCTGAGAAGTCCAAGAACAAGGTGTCTGCTAAGGGTTCTCTCTGTGGTTTGCAGATGGCCATCTTCTTGACGTGTCCTCACACGGCTGAGAAGGAGAGCCCTGATATTTCTTCCTCCTCTTATAAAGGCCTCAGTCTTATCAGATTAGGGTCCCCTCCTTATGGCCTCATTTAACCTTCATAACCTCCTTACAGGCCATATGTCCAAATACCAACATGTTGGGGGTTAGGGCTTCAACATATGCATCTTGGAGGGACATGAACATTCAGTCCATAATACCCAGTGAATGGTCAAATCTAAGACATGGGACCTCAGATGCTCTACCACGGAATCTCTGCCATAACTATGAGAATAACACCCTTCAAAGTCCTCACTCAAAGGCTTCTGCCAACTAAGAGGTATCTATGGAGATGCAGACAATATTCATTCAGTCACCACCAAGGACCTACTCTATTCCACGACTTATACAAGACATTGGGGAGATAAACAGAACATGGTTTCTGCCCTTGTAGAAGAGAGTTGAACACTAAAAACAGATATCATTACAAACACAAAAAATGGTCTAAGTCTGATGTTAAAGTTATATATGAAAAAGAAGAGTGATATGAAAAATCACACCTAGGAACATCATCGAACCTGGCCAGTGAGGGGGTGATGAAAAGATGCTTCCTGGAAGAAGTGATCTTTAAGTCAAGTCTGATGAGATAGTTTTGTGGAATACTTGGGAGTCCAAGGAGGAAGTCTTCCAACCTTCTAATTTTCTCTCAACTAGGCAAGTGGAAGAAAGAAAACAGTTACTTATTATTTTTTCAGCCTGACCAAGTACTTAGCTGAATTGAGACCATTAAATAGACATTAGATGGTACAAAATTGGTAATGTTTTAGTAATATGGCATTAATGCCAATGGTATCATAAGTCAAATTTCACAAAGAAAAGTGATTACTTGGAAGTTTTTATTTTTCCTTTTCTTTTTTTTTAAACTAAAAACCCAAAATAAAATCAATAGGATAAAATTGTGTAATAGTTAACTCGATTACACTTTGGAATTTAAATTGAACTTGTGTGCCTCACAGTTAACTAAAGATACTTTTCTTCAAATTCTCCTGACAAGACAGTTCCAAAGAACTTAAGATGTATTTATTCACTTTGTGGAGTTTTGAAAACTGGCTCTGAAAGGACAAAAATGCCATGAACATTATTGTGGATGTAACTTTTTAAGTTATCCCATGAGAGGTTGGATATAGTTGAGTTAGTCAAGACACAGACAGCTGGACCAGAGCTCCTTCCCAAAGTACAAATAAATTCATTAAAGGATAAATTCTGGGCAGTCCCTTTAAGGCTAAGGCAAGGAACAGAGCTGTAATAAAAAATGGAATTAGCATCATAATTTCACCCAAGGAGTTGGTTAGTCTCAGAATTCTCCCACCTGGGCCTGCAAGAGTGTACTCAATACCATTTCACTGACCCCACCCTTTAGGCAAGAGTGGCTCACAGAATTAGGATTTATAGTGGGGAAAAAAACATTGTTTTCAACCTGCTATGGTGTTTTGTTTTTAAAAATTTTCTTGTTACTCCCCATCTCCAAATTTAATTATGAAATAAGCCGGAATAATATTCTTCCACAACGCCTTCCTTTTGTTCCAGCCTTCAGCTCCCATGGATAGGCTCTAATCACCGAAACTAGGGCAACATACAATCACTGTCTTACACAGCAGCCTGGACTCCCTTCACCTAGTGCAATTACTAGTAAAACACGCTCAGAGTGACAATTCAGTGGCCTCCACATGCAGACTATACAAAGGTTCGTAAAGAAGTGGCCGGTACCAGCAGCTAGGGTTACTGCCTTCACTCTATCATCAAAAAACAAATGGAATGCCTGCGGCTACTGTGTCCATGCACAGGTTGGAAAGACCAGGCTGTAGATGACTCAAAAAGGAATATTGAGGTTACAGTTGTGGAGGCTTTGAATGTCTTCCTAGCGGTGTGGCCATAGTTCCATGATGCACATTTTGAACAAATGATCAACATGACTGGACATATGCTCTTGGGGACCCCCTCTGGTAGCAATGGAAGAAGGCTGAGGCCAAAGGTAGATATGCCTAATGGGCAACACCCAATCTTTTGTGAGAAACATGAGGAAGGCCTCAGTGAAGGTAAAAAAAAAAAAAAAAAGGACATGGGATTGAGAGCCATTTTAGGGGTGAACTCATGTGATCATCATAGCAAAGGATGATCTAGAATGATTTCTACAGGATTCCCATGTCGATTGTAAAGAAATAAGTAGAAATGAGAAAAAGAATAAAGTTGAAAATACCAGCAGGGGCTTATGTCAAGTAGAGTGAGAACCCAGAACCCTGTAATGTGGTACATGAATATACATTTCCTCAGACAGCCCTCATTTCCTCAGGTGGCCCCCATCATTTGTTCCAAGGGCCTGGGAGAAATGACCGACTTCTATTAGTAATGACTGCAGCAGGCTAATCAATCAGTACTCAGGCAGTGTCTGAAACTTTCTAAAAAGCTCATGCTGCTTTCCTGATTGAAATGGGGCCAGGTTTCTTTTTGCACTTTACTTCATTTCCCAAGAAATTCCTGTCTGATCACTCCAGACTATATATACCACCATTCAAAGAGTTGAATCTATAAGATTAAGGCCAAAAAGTTGCTCTTTGACACTGAACAGAACAGAAGTGGAATCAGACCCAGATGTCCCATCTGCTCATGTCTGTGCCAAAGTCATATGTCAGGAAAAGAGAGACTGGGGAGGTTAAAGAGCTAAGGCTGGTTACTTCTTACCAAAGACATGACTCCACCCTGAGTTAGTGCTTTCAGAAACACAGCATCACAGTGCAAAGCATTCCAGGATATAAAATGTAGTATACATAATTAGTATTTCCTCAGGCTTCTGAGTGCTGGTAAGTATTCAGCAAATGCTCCATATCAGGACTTAGTCTGGGTACATTGCCTAGTGGCACTAACCCCAAGCCATGCTAAAATTCAAAAAGAACTAAGCAAAAAGGCAACGACATTCCACAGATAGGGGCATTTCTAGATCCTCAATGAGATGGCATTAATCAGATGGACTGATCTTCCAAGTCAAGGGAATAGGAAAGTTCAGGGAAAAGATAAAAAGAGGGCCAGTTTCATGCCAAATCAGGCTATGCATCTAAAGTGAGAGAGAAAAATAGTAATACAAAAAATAGCTCAGAAAGACTTTGGTAAGAATCAGATTCCAGCCACCCAATCAATGTACAGTGCAAGATTTCCTTTCCAATGGGCCAGAGATTCAGGCATTAGAAATGCTGGGTGCCCGAGGCAGAAATGAGTCAACAAAATCAAAGAGTAACATTAAAATGCCTCAGACCTTGGGACTGTGGTATAAAACAGTAGACTGTTACAAGCTCTTCCGGTTTGTGCAGCAAAAAAATGTTGACAAATTGCCCAGCTGCTCCTCCTGCGTTCCAAAATTGAAGTGGGGAAAGGTAGTCAGCAGGTGCTGACTACACAGTAAACTTAGCTGGAATGGGGCTAGGACAGTTCTGCCAGGCACTGTTAAATGGAAAGTCCTATGTAACCATGCACTGAATCTCTTATGGCAAGCCTATGAATGATGTCAAAGAGCAGACCTCTAACCTGTAGCACCCCCAAAGCACAAAGCATTCATAAAGGGAAACCCTGGAATCTCCCCCAAACCTATTAATGTAGCTAAAATCGAAGGAAACAGGGAAGACAGAATGGCAAGCCTATGAATGATGTCAAAGAGCAGACCTCTAACCTGTAGCACCCCCAAAGCACAAAGCATTCATAAAGGGAAATCCTGGAATCTCCCCCAAACCTATTAATGTAGCTAAAATCGAAGGAAACAGGGAAGACAGAA
>NW_007733054.1:82146-85517 GCF_000696425.1 Galeopterus variegatus | reverse complement strand
TCAGCCAGCTGGTTGACTTTGGAATTGGGCAAGTTGAATCATCTCACAGAGCATGGATTTTCACCTGTATGTGGGCATAACTGCACCCACTTCTTGGGTGTTGTGAAGATGACATGAGATGATGCGAGTGTCATGCTTTGCACAGTGCCTGGCACACAGTAGGTAACAGGAAATGCTAACACTCCTCCCCTTCTCTTTCCAGCTTCCCACTGTAGTGAGTCCCACTTGAATTTAGTTCCTTCTTTCTTTCTAGAGAACAAAAGTAAAAGGAAGTTTGGTTATCTCTACCAAGTTTTTCACATTGGAGAAAAACTGTGCGTGTGATTCATTCTTTTCCTTAAAGGAAATATTTAGATAAGAATATTCCAAAGGCATAGACATCTGGGGCTCTTTCTTCAGAAAAGAGTTTAAAATATGCAGAAAACTCCATCCAACAAGGCACCTATTCTGTGCCAGGTACTGTTCTTGGCACCGGAGACACATAAGATAGACAGCTCACTGCCTCATGAAGCTTATACACAAGCTGGGGAGAATATACTGTGCTCAGAAATGTTTATTGCAGTGCTATTTATAATAATAAGAAACTAGACACAACATTAGTATTTAACAACATGAAAATGGTTAAGTAAATTACATTCTTCGAATTGTTGAAACATTATGCAGTGATCAAAATGGTGGTTATGAAGAGAGTGGACAACCACAAAGAAAAACTAACCTTTTACTAAATAAAAAATTAAGGTTCTCATTAAGGTTTGACTTCATCTCTGAACATCTGAATTTATAAGATCTAGCTCTTAACACAATAAATCTTAATTCTTTTTGTCACCTTGTATGCCCCCCAGTACCTAAAGCCTCTCTCTCTCATACACACAAATTATTATTGGTTAATACATCTCATCAGAGTTGAAGTGGTTGGTTGAAATTCCCTTCTAGCACTGAAGGTTTTTCTGCCATCAGGTAGAAGTCCTGAGAGTTATATCACTTCTGCCTTCCTATTCATTCACACCGTGTTTTTTATCATGACCAATATTTACATCTTTGTGGACTCCGTTGTCTGCTATAAGCAGAACCCACATGACTCCAGCCAAATGAAATGGGGATACTGGAGGGGAAATGCTAATGTTGAAGAGTGGGCAAGTATTACAAAAGTACAAATTGTAAATATCTGTAAATATGTGGTTTGAAAACTGCTCACAAACCTAGTTATATCTTTCCCAAGTATGCCTGCAACCTTGTGAATTAATGCCCAGCATCCAGCTGTATTTACTTCTCATCAGACTGCCCTACATAACCTATCTGTAGAACCAGCACAATGTTCATGCAAGACTAGGGCTAAGGGACTGCAAATATGGATTTTTTTGTCCCTCCCTGTGCCGCAGACTGCCCTACATAACCTATCTGTAGAACCAGCACAATGTTCATGCAAGACTAGGGCTAATGGACTGCAAATATGGATTTTTTTGTCCCTCCCTGTGCCGAACATCCTTTACAATGTGCCTTTTCAACTCATCTCATACATGTATTTACCCATCCTTGTATCTGAGCTGGCCTTGTAATTTGCTTTAGCAAGTAGAATGTGGGAGAAGTGGCAGCGTGCCAGGTCTAGGCCAAAGCTATAAGAGGCTTGGATGCTTCTGCACTTTCTCTTGGAACTATACCATGCCATGTGACTAAGCGCAGGCTAACCTGCTGAAGAACGAGGGACATGTAGCCCAGTCATCCCCGAGGCCTTATATGCAGTTGAGCACAGGCATGTGAGAAAGTCCATCTGAAGCCAGAAGAACTGCCCAGCTAAGCACAGCATAAATTGCTGACCCATGTAATAGTGACTTAAATAAATGGTTGTTGTTTTAAACCACTGGGTTTTGGATGGCTTAAGGAAAATAGTCAGAAGCAGACTAGATTCCAAAATGAGCAGAATCCTTAGCACTTCCACGATTCATTTTCCTCGAGTACAGCCAGGACAATTCTCATTGCCCATTCTGTGATTTTTCTATCCTCATTTCCATCGAATCAGCCCATGAATGAATCACACGCCATCTGCTGCAAGACTAAGAGATGTGTATTCCCCTGAGAAGGCCATCTCTTGCTTTCCTTGGTGCTCTGGACAGATACATTATTCTGGGTAGTTAGGGCGAAGCACAATTTTGCAAAGATGTATGTGACAGGGAGCTCTCATGCTTTCCAAGAATTTGTAGCAAGACAAGCTAAAAAAAAAATTAGCATCAGTGAAGCCACAAGCAGGTGACTCCAACAACTTTGACACTTGTAATGCAGGATTTTTTTCTGTCCCTGGACCAATGTGCTGTTCTAGTTGTCCATATCTGTTTAAAAATCACATCAAATTCAATGCCATAAAAAAATCCCACCATCATTTATTATTATCTCTCACAGCCTGGGCATTGGATAGGCTCAGATAGATAGTAACAGGAGCTGGATTCACCTTGAAGACTTCATTACTCACATGTCTGTTGGTTGACACTGGCTGTCAGCCAGGACACCTACAAGTGGTCTCACAGCTTGGTGACTGGGCATGAAGAGCAAGTGTTCTAAAACAGATCTAGGCAGAAGCTACAGTTCATTCATTGGCTCAGGAGTCACAGAGTGTCACTTCCACTGTACTCTTTTGGTTCAGGCAGTCACAAAGGTATGCTCAGGTGCAAAATAAGGGGACATATACTCTACCTCTTATACCTATGGATGTGGAAAGCTCACATTTTAAGAGGAGCCCATGGGGTGGAAGATATTATTATAGCCTTCTTTGGGAAATAAAATCTTCTAGATATGCAAATAAATAAAGGGAAATCATGAAATTCCAGAGTCAGTTTTCCTTTATTGACATGCAACTGATGAATGAGTTAGACATTAAATATTGGATTCAGGGAGGTCTAGAATTTAATTAGAGACTTGAAACTTTATCCAACTCTTTCTAAAAGCATCTTGGAAATTGATGAGAACATTTCTGTTGGGTGGATGCCATCTTTCCACATACAACTAAATGATATTTAACTTAAAATATGAATTTTGCCTTAAAATATTAATCAGAACATAGTAGTTTTACAGTTGTCAGCCTGAAGCCAGAAAACACACACAAGTTGGTCAGCTGATGTTTAGACCTATGTACGGGCAAAAAGTGAAAATTCACAAAAAATCCCCTAGGCATTTTTGGAACCACGAACTACAACAAAGCAATTCCCTAATTTTCTTGGTCTGGTTTCCAGCAGGTGTTCTATTCCATGTCCCCTGCCTCTGAAACAGAATGTGGTAGCATGGAAGGGAGAAGGAATGAAAGTTTTCCTGGATTAGTTTCCAAAAGCCTAGCATTTATTCAGGGAGATGGATAAGCAGGAAAGAAGTGTGAGGTTCTCAAA
>NW_007733054.1:80259-81459 GCF_000696425.1 Galeopterus variegatus | reverse complement strand
CAAAAGCCTAGCATTTATTCAGGGAGATGGATAAGCAGGAAAGAAGTGTGAGGTTCTCAAAATTTCTTAAACAGAAGCGTGTGGTAAAGCAGGGTTTCTCTCACTCACATTTGAGTTTTCCCAGGATTATGAGGAAGAGAAAGGAGTAAAGAGAAGTGTGCATAACACCAGAGCAAGGGGACTTGCATTCCTGGCAAGGGCTTGGATTGTTAGTAAATCCAGTGAGGTATGGGAGAGTTTAGATATCAGAAACCAATACTTCATGCTGCCAGTGCCCGGGGGGCTGAGACTATGTGCACAGTGAATCTCTAGAGGGGAAATGTCTACAGCAGGTATAGGTAGGGAGGAGAAGGATACCTTGAACAAAAGTTTCCTTGCTTCAAGACAGACATTGAAGCGTCATAAAGCTGTGAGTCTTGAGGACATGTTGTACAATGCAAAGAACATCTCCGGGGCGCCTTTACAGTTTGGGATTTAAAAAATTGTTTTTAAAAAGGTTGTAGGTTTGTGGGTTGATTTCTGGGTTCTCTTAATGATAAGGACTCTCACCAAATTAGGTATAGAAGGAAAGCATCTCAACACAATAAACGCCATATAAAACAAACCCACCACCAATATCAATCAGGCAAGAGAAAGAAATGAAGGGCATCCAGATTGGAAAAGATGAAGTCAAATTGTCCCTGTTGGCAGATGCCATGATCCTATAATATAGAAAAATCTAAAGACTCTACAAAAAAAAAAAAAAAACTCTTAGAGTTGATAAATGATTTCAGCAAAGTTGCAGGATACAAAATCAACATGCAAAAATCAGTAGCATTTTCATACTCCAACAACAGATTAGCAGAAAAAGAAATCAAGAAAGCTAGCCCATTTGCAATAGTTGCCAGAAAAACAAAAAGAAAACCACCTAGGAATCAATTTAAACAAGGAGGTGAAAGATCTCTACAATGGGAAATACAAATCACTGTTGAAAGACATACAGGAGGACACAAAAAAGGTGGAAAGACATTCCATGTTGTTGGATTGGAAGAATTAACATTGTGAAAATGTCCATTAGACCCAAAATGATCTACAGATTCAATGCAATCACAATCAAAAATACCAATGATATTCTTCACAGAAATAGAAAAAACAATCCTAACATTCATATGGCACAACAAAAGACCCCAAATAGCCAAAGTGATCCTGAGCAAAATTAAT
>NW_007733054.1:78971-79873 GCF_000696425.1 Galeopterus variegatus | reverse complement strand
AACAGAGAACCCAGAAATCAATTTATGCGCTTATAGCCAACTGATCTTTGACAAAAGCACCAAGATGGAGAGAAAACTTTATTTAAGAATGATCACCAAAATATGGCCACAAGATTCCCTAACTTTACATCATTTGAATTTTTAAAAATTAAGCTCATTTATAAAATCTTTAAAATATTTTAAGTAGAATGATTTTATGTGTTATTCATGAAGTTAGAAAAAAGTTAAAAGAAATCTTCTGTGAGGAAATCTATTTACTAAACTTAGCACTGAGGTCCCAAGAATCCAGAACAAGAAAGAAACATAATAGTTTGCCATTTCTAATATGAAATTGAAGAGAATAACTTTCTCTTTGCCCGGTGTTTTCAGAAAAAATTGTTGGAAGGGATTTTTGTAAAAGTAAAACTAATCACTGTAATAAAAGTTAGTAATGTTTTCCAGAAGGGAAGATGCTTCCACCAAATGTATGGATTTCTTCAGCATGTGCATGTACAGAACTTGTATGAGTATCTCTGGTAAAAGTAGCCTGTGGTTTTCCCTATGATCTAGGGCATCTTTCTGTAGAGTACATACGTGTGTGTGTGTGTGTGTGTGTGTGTGTGTGTACCTGGGAATATGTTAGGTTACATAGCAAAGGGGAAACTAAAGATGCAGATGGAATTTAGGTTGCTAATCAACTGACCTAAAGAGTAGGTCAGAGTGATGTCACATAAGAAGGACCCACCCATCATTACTGACTTGAATACTGGGGGAGGAGGCCATGAACCAAGGTATGCAGGTAGCCTCTAAAAGCTGGAAAAAGTAAGAAAACGGATTCTCCCTTATTTCTTTCAGAGGGAACACAGTTCTGTCAATGCTTTGATTTTAGACAGTGAGACCTGTGTCAGACTTCCACTGAACAT
>NW_007733054.1:74863-77035 GCF_000696425.1 Galeopterus variegatus | reverse complement strand
AAATAAAAACAGATCAACTACTTGATCCAGCAAGCCACTTATGGGTGTACATTAAAAGGAATTGAAATCAAGATCTGGAAGAGATGTCTAACTCCCATGATCATTGCAACATGATTCACAATAGCCAAGATATGCAAACAATATAAACGTGCACAGGCAAATGAATAAATAAGGAAAGTCTGATACACACACAAACACACACACACACACACACTCACACACACACCCTGGAATATTACTCTGTCTTAAAAAAAGAAGGAAATCCTGCCATTTGCAACAACATGGATGGACCTAAAGAGCATTATGCTGAGTGAAATAATCCAGACACAGAAAGACAAATACAGTATGATCTCATTTATATGTAGACTCTAAAATAGTCAAACTCACAGAAGCACAGGGTAGAATGGTGATTACCAAGGACTGTGGGGAGGGGAAAATGGAAAGGCGACGGTTAACGGGCACAAAGTTCCAGTTATACAGGATAAATAAGTTCTGGAGATTTACTATACACCACAGTGCCTATAGCTAACAATACTGTATTGTATACTTAGAATTTGCTGAGAGGATAGATCTTATGTCAAGTGTTCTTGTCTCTCTCTCTCTCTCTCTCTCTCTCACACACTCTCTCTCTCTCTCTCTCTTTCACACACACACACACACACACACACACACACACACACACNACAGTTCTGTCAATGCTTTGATTTTAGACAGTGAGACCTGTGTCAGACTTCCACTGAACATATAATAAATTTGTGTTGTTTCAAGCCACTAAGTTTGTGGTAATTTGTTAAAAGGGCAATAAAAAACAAATATGCACTCTCCCCTTGTCCACAAAGCTCATTAATTCCTAGGAAAAGGCAAGAGATCAGAATATGAAGGGTCAAACCATGCGGTGTGGTAATAAAAACTGGATAAGATTGACAATTACAATAAATAAGGGTTAATGAAAAACCAAGGAAACATGTGCTAACAGGAAATCAAATGCGGACAAACAAATCATAAGCTCCAACATTTACTTATATGAGTGAGAGCAGGTCATAATCGCCTGACAGATTTTTGTAGAGATTTGTAAATTTAACACAAAAGGGCAATAAATAATTTTTAGTAGACTAGGCTAAAAAAGCAGACAGTGTTTCTTAAGGGTCATCAAATGATTATCTTAGGTTGGTCTAAGTAAGCAGGATATTATATATCATTTCCATATTAGATATCATTTCTTCATTGGCCAAAAATCTTCTTGTGCAATACATAAGAAAAAAAAATGAAAAGGGGTCACAGTAAGAGGAGGAAGAGTGGGAGGAATAAGAGAAGGAGGCAGAAGAGAAAGAAAAGGACAGAAAGAGGAGAAACAGGAGAGGCAGAAAAAAGAGGAACAGAAGAAGTAAGAAGAGAAAGAAAAGAAAGAGCTGTAGAAGACAGTTGTTAGTGTCTTAAACGTAAGACCTGAAACCATAAAAATCCTAGAAGAAAGCATAGGGTAAAAGCTTCTTGAGATTGGTCTTGGCAATGATATTTTGGATATGACAGTAAAAGAACAGGCAATAAAAGTAAAAATAAACCAGTGGGATTGCATCAAACTAAAAAGCATCTGCACAGCAAAGAAAACAATCAACAAAATTAAAAGGCAACCTCTGGAGTGGGAGAAAGTTTTTGTTAATGATATATCTGACAAGGGATTAATATCCAAAATACATAAGGAACTCATACAACTCAATAGCAAAAAATACCAAAAAGCAAACAAACAAACAAAAAAACCTGATTGAAAAATGAGCAAAGGTCCTGAATAGACATTTCTCCAAAGAAGATATAAAATGGCCAACAGGTATATGAGAAGGTACTCAACATCACTAATCATCAGGGAAATGCAAATGAAAACCACAATAAGATATCACTTCATACGTGTTAGGCTGGCTGTTATTTTCAAGTAAAAAAAAGATAACAAGTATTGGTGAGGATATGGAGAAAAGACAACCCTTACGCTATTGGTGGGAATGTAAATTAGTATAGCCATTATGAAAAATAGTGTGGAATTTCCTAAAACAAATAAAAACAGATCAACTACTTGATCCAGCAAGCCACTTATGGGTGTACATTAAAAGGAATTGAAATCAAGATCTGGAAGAGATGTCTAACTCCCATGATCATTGCAACATGATTCACAATAGCCAA
>NW_007733054.1:72626-73595 GCF_000696425.1 Galeopterus variegatus | reverse complement strand
ACACACACACACACAATAATAAAGGTGGCCAGAGGAAGCTTTGGGAGGTGATGTGGGTGTATTTTTGGCCTTGATGGTGGTGATGGTTTCCCAGATGTATACATGTCCTCCAGCTCATTGAGTTGAATACATTAAATACGTACAGCTTTTAATATGTAAATCATACCTCAATAAAGTGGTTTAAAATATATATGAAGATGTTAATACCTAGAAATAACCTAAATAGGTTGGGTTGGAATATTGGAGCATGGAAAGAGAAATGACAGAAAGACAACTCAGTGAATGGCTTCACATCCAGGGGGAAGAAGGTCACGTAGTACAAACTGAAGTTTCCACCACGTCCTCGAAGCTACCTTCCACCACAGTCCACCCTTCTGTGCTATCTTTCTGTCCCAATCCTGCCTCTAAATTTTTTCTCTGAGAATGTTATTTAAATTAGCCTTTATATAGAAGTACTTAGTCCTCTGGGTATCCCAGAGAGAGGGCATTATGTAGATTTTCTCAAGTTAATAATTAGTATAGTGGATCAAGATGAAAACATTTCAAAATAAAAGGAAACTAATACTTAGGAAGGGCTGATGTCATGTCAGGCACTGTGTTAAGGAGTTAAGTGTTATTTCACTTAACTCCCTCATCTTTATGTGGCATCTATAAATATCCTGATCAGAAAACTGAGTCTCAAAGGGATTTAGCATCTTGCCCAAGGTCACACTGCTAATAACTGGCAAAAGCAGAAATACGACTTCTCTGGAAGACAAGGTTGAAGGGTACTCAAGTATAGGAGAGTGAGCTTTCTGTGAAGGAGGGCTTGGAAATCAGTAGTTCTCACCAGGAATTCCAGTGAGCTGCCTGCCTGGGTGTCCTCTGGTCTGTAATGAAAAAATGAGGGAATTTTATTCCTATGCCCTAACTGTTCATATAAATCATCCAGAACTACAGTTAGGATCCAGTGTATGTGGTTCCCCAAGA
>NW_007733054.1:56359-72029 GCF_000696425.1 Galeopterus variegatus | reverse complement strand
CACTTTCCACATCTTCAAATAAAAACAAAAGAATCTGAGCTTTTCCGAGCTCTGCCTTGAGGCCAACAGCCACAGTGATAAATATCAAATATCACGTGAAAATGCTGTATGCCTGAGGGTATGCACAACCTTTTATTCATTCTATTCCAAAGCATATATGGAGCACTAACTGTGTTCCAAGGACTGTTGGCGACACTGGTGACCTACAGGACAATCTGATACAGCCCCTGCCCTAAAGGAGCTCAGATGCCAGTGAAGTCAGACTTGTAGACTGAAAATTGCAAAAGGTGTGGAAGAGCTAGTGCTTCAAAATATGCACAGTGGGGGGCTGAGCCTGTGGCGCACTCAGGAGAGTGCGGCGCTGGGAGCACAGCAGTGCTTCCGCCGCGGGTTCGGATCCTATATAGGGATGGCTGCCGGTGCGCTCACTGGCTGAGTGCGGTGTGGCCGGTCTCAAAAAGGACAAAAAAAAAAAAAAAAATATGCACAGTGGTGCAGGGGGGAGTCTGGGGGATACTAAATGTCTTCCCAAATAGGGGATGTTATGTGTTGGATCTCAAAGGATATACAGGAGCTCACCAGAGAGGGATAAAAGGAAGAATAAACATTTTAGGCAGTAATCCCACTTCTGGGAATATATACTATGAAAGTTTTAAAAATAAATGTATATTCTTATTTAAAGTAGACTCATTCTGAGGTCAAAATCTGGAAACATTTTGTATGTTCAACCACTGAAGAATAGTCAAGAAAATTTTATTATGTTGATTTAACAGTCTATTTGACTAATTTTGACCTATAAATGGAAATTTCACATAGTTTAACACAATGGAATTTCAACCTAATAAATGTTATTCCAAAGAAAATAGGAGAAAATCTGTGAAGACTATGCAAAAATAGAGGAAAAAAATGCATGACATAATGGCAAATGAAATACAAAGAACAAAAATTCCATGTGTAATATAAAGTCAAGCAAGGAAAATAAGTTTCCATATTGATAAAGATTAAAAAGAAAAGAGAGAAATGAGAGTAGCTGTAACAAAATAGAATAGCAGAAGTAATGAGAATATTAAAAATCCATTCATGTTGTTTTAAAATATATATATTATACATAATATACGTATGTCTACACACACACAAATATAAATTTAAAGTGTGGTGAAGTAAGGTGAGATTAAATTACAGTCAGAATCTTTTTAAAGTGGTTTATCAGGTTATCTAAACTATTCCATTTTATCTAAGTCTGAGAGAAACGTATTAACCATTTCTCCAGGGGAAAAAGAAGTTCATTGATTTTATTCTTAAACGGAACTATCTAATAGCAGCCAACAGAAGAGGAAGTGATTTGCATGCTATCAAGTGCTGCTGGTGCAGTAGTTGAATCCAAGATGTGCTATGCTTAATTACACCTGACATGGCTTTGAAAATCTTGTGTTGGAGAGCGGGGGATACTTAAGTTTTCTGTCTCTTGGGTCTTTGTGTCTTTGGCAAGAGGTTCCAATTCTCTTACCTCTTCTGGATTGATTTCTGTCTAACTGATAAATGGAAAGATTCTGGGTGAGGGCATTAACTTGAAATGGTATTGTAAACAGTACAGATCTACTGTGTTCACATACACAACTATATTATAACAGTCTGGGGAGTATAACATAGACACCTATACATATGAGGGCATCTAAGGGTATCTGCTAGAGTTGTATTAGTTAGGATAAACTAGGTTATTCTACAGTAACAAACAGTTCCCCAATCTGAGGCTTTAAGTGACAAGAGTATATTCCTTGTTCTTGCCACATGGACACCATAGTTTGGCAAAGGGTTTTCTGTTCACTGCAGTATCTGAAGGAAGGAGACTAACAGAGCAGCCACTCTCTCAAACATTGGCAGTCACTGCTCCAGAGAGAAAACATCACTCTGGAAGGTCTTTCACTGGTCTGAGAGTGATTCATTATTCATAATTTGCTTGCCAGATTTAGTCATAAGGCTCTACCAATCATGAGAGCCCAAGAAATGCAATCCTACTGTATGTTCAGAAAAGAGAAAACTGGAAATGCTTTACAAACGTCATTGATAAGTACCACAAGCCCTTCTTTCTGCATAGTTTATTTTTAATTAAGGCATGAAATGTTGAGATGTAACTTTAGCAGTTCCTTCAAATGCCATCTCAGAGAGACAATCTGCAGGGTCACAGGGCGTCAACAAGCAAGAGGAGGTCTAAAGAAGAGCAACACAATTTTAGGAGACTGGTGAGTCTGGTAGATAAAGGAAGATGAGAAGAATTAAATATGTATAGTTTGGCTCAGCAGACCCAGTAGGGAGCAACAGTGGGTGGTAGAGGTGGACATGGTAGCAATCTAAAAATAGCCATAAGATGTAAAGGCTCAGAAGGGGGAGTTACTTAGCATGAAAATCAGAAAGTATCCCTAGACATTCTAGAGAAAGATATGAAAATTAGGCTCTGAGATCATGAAATTGAACAAACTGATAACATTATAAATAAAGTGAAAGAGACAGCATTTTAAAATACACTTTAGTTGAGAAGACAGGAAAAAGAAAATCCAGTGGATGAGAATCTGTAAAGGAGTCACTTTAGTCAGTCTCCCAGGGATGGAGAAGATCACCTGGGATAAACCCGACCCCCCACATTCACGCTAGAGATTCGTATTGATGAGGCAGATTCCAGCCTGAAGGAACAGAATAGAAGCAAATACATCCTCTGGATAACATTTCTAAAAGTTTAGAGCAGTTGAAGTATAAGTAAACCACGGAGCACTTTACGACAAGTGATCCCTCTGTTCTGGTATGGGAAGATTCCAGAACCTGCTTATTTAGAAGATTTGAAGTATGTTTGGAAAAAGATAATAAAATCCACTATAATTATAGTTGTTTAAGGTGCTTCTATAAGCATTTTAGTAATTTTCCAGTTAGAACCATAGGCTCTAATATGTCCAGGGCTAATAATGACACTTAAGTACTGATAGGTTTTCTCAAACCTTCCAGGCTGTGATAGCAGGTGTTTCAGAGGTGGCAGGATTTAGATTTATGTCTTTCCTTTACTGCTGTTGCTTCCTTTGACTGCATTATTCTCACATCGGAGACTTGCCTGACTCATTTTGAAAAGTTTAAAACTGAAACTTTTTTTGGAAATTATTATCAAAAGAAGAATTCAATCATTTACTTTTTCTTGGCTTGTTTTCAAACAGGAAATACAGGTTTTGTTTGTTTGTTTTCAGATAAAAACTTCATGTTCTCAGAGATCTATTGATTCAAATCCCCACCCCTTTATATTTAGTGAGACAGGAATCAACTCAGTTCAGTACAAGATAAAATTAAACTAAACTGAAGTGTTTTAGTCTTTGGGTTTCTGAGAGTAAGTCGACAAATAAAAGAAGAACCAAGAAGGACAAAGAAAATGTGCTTAGCACTGAGGCATTTGCTCTATCCAAAGCCAGAGGGGGTGATTTGCATTATGTGAATTTTTACTGATCTCTTTGTCCACGCTATTTCTCAGGAAGAAATTTATCTTCCTAAATGCCAACTACCAGCCCTACCCTGTAATATCAGCCCACCTCAGATTTACCCCATGACCCAAGGTTGACAATTATATCCTCCCTTTTTAAAAATCAACTTTATTGAGGTATAATTTATGTTACTGAACCAAAAAAGGTCCAACGTCCTCTGCCAAAATGACGAAGAAGTCTCCCATGTCAAATTTTGCAATGATAAAGATTAGCATTTATTTGAATGGCCTGTCACAGGAACACAAGGAAGCTAAAGGACCTCATACTCCCAGATAGCTTAAAATCACAAGCCTTTATAGAGCAAAATCATGAGTGAGGGTCCAGGGAGTTGTGGGAAAGCTGATTGGTTTGAGGTGAAGTCAGCACAACTATTCCTGACATCTTGGCTGATATTTTCCAGGGTGTCTCAGGGCCCAGGGTGTGCATGCTTTAAAGCAGGCTTATAGTTGCAGACTGGCATTACGGATGTTATCTTAAGCCATCAGGCATTCAGTTAAGGGACAAACATCCTGACCTTCAAATCAAGTTTTAACCATACTTTATTGCTATTTCTAGGAATTCAGCCCATCTTGTTTGACCAAGCAGGTTTTCCTTACTCCCTGCCTCCCTTCCACCAGCTGAGGCCTGCTCTGGCTGTTGCAAGGAAAGATGAGTGAGGGGGTTTTGAGAGAACACAGGGGTCTGTCCTTTTTCATTTGCATACAGTAAACTGCACCTATTTGAAGTGTATGGTTTGATGACTTTTGACAAATGTGTATACCTTTATAACCCCACAAAATCAAAATATAAAACAGCCTTAACTCCATTCTTTTTTAGGAAGAAGTATCTTTGCAAGGTTTTAGGCTTTTTTTTTTTTTTTTTCTGGCTGGTGCAGGGATCGTAGCCTGGACCTTGGTGTTATTAACACCATGCTCTAACCAACTGAGCTAACCAGCCAGCCTAGAAAGAAGTATTTCTGCTGTTTCTGAAGAATTACATTTGCCCAGTGTGGGAGAAAAGGGCTTTTTCAGTCCAAATCAGTAATGTTGTGAGGGGGTGAGGAGGTGAGGAGTGATTTCTACTGAAACTGTAGTTCACTGAATCTGAACAGGTTATAAGAACTACAGAAAGCAGATAAAGTAAAGGAGGGCTAGGGGAATCAGGAATGTGGGAGTGGAAGTGGCCATGATTTGAAGTTTGCAATATTAAATGAGTAGTCAGGGAAGGCTGCATTGAGATGGTAAGACTTAAAGGAGAGGAGTGAGTTACTCAGGCTGCTATGGGGATAGGGGTGGAGAGAGTGGCAGGCAAAGGGAACAGCCAAAGCACAGGCCTTAAAGAAGGAACATGCCTGATATATTCTAGAAACAGCAAGAAGGCTGATGTGGCTGGAATGTGGTAAATGAGGGGCGAATAGAAGCACAGGAGGAGTCAAAACATGTTGGGCCAGGGCAACCACTGCAGGACTTCGGTTATGGCTGTCACTCCCCCATGTCACATGGAAGCGTGAAAGATAGAGAGCCTGTGGCCAGCAAAAGTCAACAGTCAAGGAAAACATGGCAAGTACATATTAATCTTGGCCCCAAATCCAAAAAGATGGAGTGGCAAAGGCCAGCAAGGGATGAATGATTAAAAAGGGCAGGTGAAAAGAACACAGAAGTTCCAGGAAAGAAGCCAGGAGGCCCAGGAGACATGAAATTGTGTTGCTGGTGTTTGTGGCAAAAGTTAATTAAAGAGATAAGCACTCTCTTGAGCCACTGAAAAGAGATGCAGAAAAATCCTCTCCCAACCTTCTCAAATAAGCATTTTACCACCTCCCTTAAATGAAAAGAACATAAATAAAAGAAACACCGCCTACCCATATCTGAAAGGTTGCCAACTCCCATTTTGTAAGAATCACAGGATGTCTTCAGCAAGGGGCTGCATTCTAATCTTAAAATGCCCCCTGTTGCTTTAAACAATTTTGACACTTAGATGTCCTAAGCCTTTGAGACACAGCTCCATTTTCAAATGAACACCCCAAATCCAATTTTTAAAAAATAATCATCTGATGAGTCAATCAAAAGACATAAATTTCTAAATACCTTACTATCAGTGTCAAGAAACTGGTTTTCCCCCCCAGTAATACATAAACACACACACACACACACACACACACACACACACACACACATTCCTTAAAACCAAATCCTGCTTGGCATGAATATGTATAATTAGATGTTCCCTGAGAGTGAGAAGTAGTAATTAATTCAGTGTTAAACAGCACAATCTATTACTTGAACTCCATAGCAACCCTGGTTGCCAATAGAGAAAAAAACAAAATTTCGAAGCCTATTTTTGAATAATTACATTGAAATTTTTGAAAATGTGTAAAAGCTGACACTTGCTATTTTTTAGGCTAAAACAATAGGCATTAACTCAAGGAAGAGAGAAAGGTGCTAAGAAATAAAGTCAAAAGGAAAGATAATCTTTCCTGAACCAACCTAAACAGTTATGTAGACAGTATGATTCTTATCCCACCCAAAGCACAAAACCCAGTTGCTCACTCTGGGAGAGAAAATTGTTCTTTCAGGACAAAAAGAGATACATTAATAATTTCTCGAAAGACTCGGTCTTTGTAATCAAACTGAACTAGATTTGAATCCCAGCTTCGCCACTTAAGGTGTTTCTCTAGACAAGTTGCTTACCAGCCTGAGCTTTAATTCCCTCATCTGTTGTCATGGGAAAAACAATAGGTATCTCAAAAGGCTCTTAAAAGGATCAAATGTCAAATGCCCAATTCAGGGTGCTGTAGAGTGGGTTCCCCTGGAAGCAGAGTCTGAGTTTAGGGTTCAAGATATTTATTGGGGAATGCCCTTGGGTTCAACATCTGTAGAAGGGGAGGGCAGGAAGCAGGACTGGGCAGAAGGAGAAGCGGTGCTGTGATCAAGGCCCAGGGACAGCCTTGGCTGACCTCATGGGAAGATTTGGAGTTAACATGGCCGGACAGAGCTTCTGACAATGGGCTGAAATGGCCAGGACATTGTCCCACCTCTATCAGTCCATAGATGTGGGCTGCCCACATGAGGACACGACCTTGGATGAGGCGGCTCTCTGCAGCTGAGGCAATCCCTGACGGGGCTGCCAGCTCACAGCATGTTCAGCTGCTGGGCAACAAGTCCTTTGAAGGTGGATCTGGGTGTTGCATCTTTATATCCAGCACATGCTATGCAAATGTTTGTTTTATTTCCTTTACATAAGCAATCATTACAAACATCTCTTACAAATAGAAATTCTGGTGTCCAGAAAAACCCCATTATGATGAACATCATAAATTTTTTATTCTTAAAAATAACTTCCAGTATTTTGTGATATTCTGGGTTCTGAAATCCAAATCAAGCACTCATTTCACTTAAACTTCTCAATAATTCTATGAGATAGTGTTCATCTGCATTTTACAGTTAAAGGAACAAATGAACAGAATAACTAGAAATAGTTCTGGTGGGCAGCTGAGGGTGAAAGAACACTATATTAGGCAGATGTTTAATGGTCCTTCTTGCCACACCATTCCTATGCCTGTCCAGCATCAACTCAATGCATCAGCAATCTAACAACAGAGGTCTCAAGGGAATTGTGCTCCCTTTCTTCTCATTTGTTGGGAAAAGTGACTCACACATCTTGCTAACTTACTTAATCTTTACACCACAGTGTTCTCACATTTTAAAGAGCAATCAACCCATGTGAGAACCCACCCCACCCCTCACCCCACCTCAAGAGAACTCCAGAAGAAGGAGGAGGTTGAATTATAAGACCTTCAATTAGGGTTTCTTAAACTAGCTTTTGTTAATTTACACAAAAGGGCATTTGTTGGAGAATGATGGGGGTCTAGGAAATCTATGTCAGGCTAGAGGACCGGGTTTAAAAACTGGTGGGGCCAGATGGCCCTGGAGGGCTAGCAAACAGGAAGCCAGCAACCTCCTTATTATGAGAAGTCTGGACAGATGCTGTCCATTCTGCAAATGTAACCACTGTGATGAATGGCTCCCAGATATTCCTTCCATCTTTCATTATCTTCACTCAAGATGAAAGGTTTGGAAAGAAATCATCTGTTTGGCTGCCCATGGCTATACCAGGGAGAGGACAGAAAGGGCATGATCCCTTTCATTTCCATTGAGGATGGAATTTTCTCCCACCAAGACTACAAAAACTGGAGGAGAAATTATTTCTCAAAAGGAAATGGGGGTGTACTAGGAAGGAGGAATGTAGCCGTGCACAACAAAGTAAATTTTCATACTTATAACCAATCTTGCTCGCTTATCTTTCTGTCCACAAAATCATCTCACTTTTTATATTCTTATGCTGTCCAAATCATTTCAGGATTCTGCTTATCAAACCTCTCCATCTCTTCAGGGGTTCTTATATTTGATAGACTTCTCTGGAAATAGAAAAACTTGACAAATCAACCTTGAGTATCTCTTTAAGGGATTGCCTACCCCTTATTACGAATAGCAGCATAATAATGTTTTTTTTTTTTTTCTTTTTCCTTTTTGTCTTTTTTCATGACCAGCAACGGATCCCAACCCTCGGTGTCGCACCCACACCTCGCTCAGCCAGTGAGCGGCCGGTCTGTATGTGGGATCCGAACCCTCGGCGGGAGCGCCGCCGCACTCCCAAGCAGCACACTGTAGCAGTGCGCCACCGGGCCGGCTATAATGTTAAATACCATTTCCAAGAGGTAAGAAGGACTTAGTAAATACTCCAGTAATCTGGGGGAAATTGCTATCTTGCATATATTCTGAATAACCAAGGTAGAGAAAGCAAATAAATTCCCACATTCAGTAAATTCAGAGAAACTGGATTTACAACACAGAGTAAAAGTCAAGGGAGCTAATGCATAAGCCAATTCTGTGGAATAAAACTTTTTTTTCAAGTTCTAAAGTAAATTACTTAGATTTTTAATCTCTAGTCAAGCTACAACAAAAGATATTTGGTCAAAACTTTGTAGGAGTCCTACCAGAGTCCCTTTGCATAATTTGAAAACTGGTTCTTTGTCAAAAAATCCCAAAGAGGTATTTTACATGAAAAAATTCTCAACAACTCTAATCATCAGGGAAATGCAAATCAAAACCACATTGAGATATCATCTCATCCCAGCTAGACTGGCTATTATCAAAAAGACAGAATAACAAATGCTGATGAAGATGTGGAGAAAAGGGAACTCTTCTATACTGTTGGTGGGAGTGTATATTAGTGCAGCTGTTATGGAAAACAGTATGGAGGTTTGTCAAACAACTACAGATAGACCTGCCATATGATCCAGCAATCCTACTTCTGCATACATATCCAAAGGAATAGAAATCATCATCTCAAAGGGATACCTGCACTCCCATATGTATCACAGCTCTGTTTACAACAGCCAAGACAGGGAACAACCTAAATGCCCATCAATGGACGAATGGATAAGAAAAATGTGGTATATATATACACAATGGAATACTACTCTGCCATAAAAAAGAATGAAATTCTGCCACTTGCAGCAACATGGATAGGCTTGGAGAAAATTATGTTAAGTGAAATAAGCCAGACACAGAAAGAGAAATACCACATGTTCTCACTCATAAGTGAGAGCTAAGAAACAAACAAAGAAAGAACTCCATGATAAAACATTAAACTATCAGAAATAAAGAACAGACCTATAGTTACTAGAGGTAGGATAGGGGAAGGGGGAAGGAGGAGAGAGAGAAACTGGGTAAGGGACACAAAAGTAATTATGATTTGTAATGATGAACATACTAATAATATCAATTTGATCATCACATACTGTACAAAAATACTGATAGTCAACTCTGTACCCCATAAATATGTATTAAAAAAAAAGATTTTTAAAATAAATAAATCCCAAAGACGGATTTTTACATGTTCCCTATGCCAGTCACCCTGATTCTTGGACCTGTATAGACCAACAACTGTAACCCCAGCCTTAGCTCAAATGAATCACTTTCCAAAGTGTTGATAAACAAGGGTTAGAAAATAATCATTTTCTCCCTTTCTCTTTAAATATCCACCCACTTATATGTCCTCTTCATGTAATTCAAAATCCATGAATTTAACAAGGAGGAGAGAATTTGACCATGAGTTTGCTGTTCAGCAATCCAAGTGAGGCCTTTTTCTGCCTTGTGGAGTTGACTGGCTTTTGTACCTACACAGGAAACCAATGCCTGCCCAAACACAATTTTTCAGAGTCAGCAGATACTCATTTTGCATAGACGTAACATATATCCAGGTCATTGCTTCACTCCCGCAGTTGCAGAAAAATCCATCTACCTAAGAGATCATTTTGGAAGTGTCCCTGTTGCATCAACTTAAACTTTTTTTTGCATCAACTGAATCTTTTTCCTACATAAGAAAACAGAGAATGGAAGGTAATATTAACTGAAAGCTGACCATATGTTATGGACTGTGCTCCCTGCTTCACATATTATTCAGCCCTCGTGCAGGATGCTGTGTTATAGGTTTCTGGGTTATTTTCATTGAATGAACATTTGGAAAGGTTAGAAACTTGCCCAAGATTCCACAGCCTCTAAGTGGCACAGCTGTATGTAACAGATTCCAATGCTTTTGAGCCTTCCACTATGGTACTGCCAGCAAGCCACAAGCTTGGCACTGGCACAGTTCAGAAATCAGCCTCTTGGAGTCTGTCACATCTATACAGACACTAACACCATGAGTTGTCGAGATTGAAATGTGCCATATGTTCTGAATATAGGCAAGGTCAGGACTTTCCATTTTCACTGAGTGTGTGGCAATTAAAAACCTTCCACACTGAGATATCACCTCACCCCAGTTAGATTGGCTATAATCAAAAAGAAAGAGAACAACAAATGGTGGCGAGGATGTGGAGAGAAGGGAACTCTCCTGCACTGTTGGTGACCTGTAGATTAGTACAACCACTATGGAGAACAGTATGGAGGTTTCTCAAACAACTACAGATAGATCTACCATATGATCCAGCAATCCCACTTCCGGTATTCTCAGAGGAATGGAAATCATCATGTCGAAGGGATACCTGTACCCCCATGTTCATCGTAGTTCTGTTTACAATAGCCAAGACATGGAACCAACATAAATGTCCATCAATGAACAACTGGATAGGTAAAATATGGTATATACACACCATGGAATACTACTCTGCCATAAAAAAGAATGAAATTCTGCCATTTGCAACAGCACGGATGAGTTTGGAGAAACTTACGTTGAGTGAAATAAGCAAAGCACAGAGGGATAAATACCACATGTGCTCACTCATAAGTGGGAGCTAAGAGAGAAAGAAAGAAGGAAAGAAAGACCACAGTGCTGCAAGCATTGGACTTGCAGAGAGAGAGACCATACCTAGGGATACAAAGTGGAGTTGGGGAAAAGGGGAGGGGAAGGGAGGTTGGGGATAATTGGGTGGGGGACATGGGGTATAATCACAATTTGTGGTAATGGGCATGCTGCCAGTATGGATCCAGCCTTCACATCTAGGGCATAAGGGGGGACAATCAGTCTTGTATCTCATGAATATTCATAACCTATAAGATAAATTAAATAAACGTTTTTTAAAAGAAACCTTCCTGAAAGCAAATGATGGAGGATGAGTTTTGGAGCATCATTGGGGTACCTTCTAATGAATGCAAAATAACTGGAGTTTTGAAATCACTTTGCAACCACACTCTCCTTAAAGGTTAGATATGAAGGCAAGTAGCTTTCCTCAGCCACATTGCAAAATATTTAAAAATAAGCACATGTTGCAGAGTTTAAATAAGACCATACATCCAAACAATATTGTTTTCATTCTGGCATCAAGTGTAGCAAGCCAGACATTTCTTCTCTTCTTTAATTTAAATGAAAAAAGAAATGGAGGTATGGGTGTGCACATTTATACTTATAACTTAAGTTTCATGATTCTTTGCAGCTCCTTTAACACCTAACACAGAGATTACAATGAATTCTTGTTGAACGAATGAATGAATGAATGAATCTTTAATATGCTAAACTCTTAGGCTATAAGAAACACTGGTCTAGAAGACAGAAAACCTAACACCTAACCAGTTGGGCAAGTCACTTAAACTCTTTGGTCTTTAGTAGTTTATCAAACAAAAGGTTTGAAAAGCCTCATCTAACACTGTGGCTCCATAATTCTATAAAATCAAAACCCAAAGTTATTCAGATCACACTTGTTCTCTGATACCTTTCTTATTATCTATGAACATAGAAATGTGGCATAAATATGGCCTAAAAAAATACAGAACTCAAAGCCTAAAAAAAAGAACTATTCATCTCTTAAAAGTCAGCTTACCTGGAGGCTCTAGAGTATATCACCAAAAGATAGAATTCACATCTTTATTGGATGCCAGCGACCTTTGCAAATGCAACATGACCTGGTGCCTAGCCTTATCCTTTTGTTGAATATGGTGGGAAAGAAGGTAAATTGCAGAGATTAGTAGCAATCAGAGGTCTTCAAGCTTTTTAATGTCTCTGGGTCTCAGTTTTACCCATATTTAAATAAGTAAGCCTGTAGACTTCTCTCAGGGGAAAAATTAACAAGCAGTGTAAATGAAAGATTAGGGATAGGAGCCTCTTCAGAAGGAAAGTTATTTGGGGTGTCTGCTTTCTGACTAGGGAGACGAGACAAACTAGAGAAGGAGACAACATGTCCTTCTGCTTATTGCTAGTGTACCTTAGATTTGGAGAGCATGTTCGGTTGGTGGCTTGAAGTGGACAGCAAATTGGGAAGTAGGAAGCAAGAAAGGCCTGGTATTTCTTTATAGCAACATGGAATCTTGAAGTCCTGGAGGGACTGCTCAAGTAGGACCGCTTGTCCTATTCTCATAGAATGTGATACTTGAACTTCTGCAATCAGTGGAATAGAAATGAGTCAACTGACTTTGCTGAAGCAGGACCCTGTGAGGGATCTCAAGGTATCTATCACGAGATTCTCTAGCAGTTTTTAGTGTCACAGTAGTGAATTTTCCAAATGTAATTAATAGTGAGAAATGGGGACTGTGTGAATGGTTCTTGCAGCAAATCCTTAAAGTAGCCTCAGAAATGGCAGCCAAAAGTTGGCAAAACCATTTTCTCTGTTTTGGGACCTAATCAACAAATAAGAAAGTGGTAACTTCTATGAGTAACCATTTGTAAGGCAGAGCTTTGTTCCAAGAAGACTGGGAGAATAAAGAAATATACAAGAAGGCATTCTTCTCCCAATGGTGTCAGCTGCTTCTGGGCCAAATCCTGATTTGCCTTGGCTGTTGTAATTTGACTATTAGCACAAAGTTCAAGATAGGCTAGAAAATAGCCACTCCATGCAGGTTTAGGTTAAGAGTGGTCATAAAACCCTTCCCCAGGCTGAGTGTGGATTTAGGTCACCAGAAAAAGGTTCAGCCAAGGTCCCTGCTCTTCATGCAGGTTATAACACACAGTGAACTCTCTGTCATCTTATTCGATTCTGCTCAGTCTCCAGTGGTAAACCAAAGGCACAGACCACCTCCCCTAAGTATGGCAGTTGATTACCAAAGCACGAACCAGAGCCCAGGACCAGGCTTGGATGTGCATGGTGTCAAGCCAGGAAAAACCAAAAGTAAAAAGAAAGGGACTCAGAGAAGGTTGTGATAAAAACAGAAAGCTCTACAAAAGCTTTGGTGGAATCTGTGTTGGATTGCTTTTACTCCTGATGGGGAAAAAATGCTCAAATTAATATTTTGTAAACACTGGGGATTTTAAATATCCTAACCCCCCACTGTAGAGGCATACACATCATAGGTGCTCAGTACAAGTCCTGGATATGCATGAATGAGAAAATGAAATTAGTGAATATTTTAGGGAGTTGGAGCAGGACAGAGGGGAGATTGTGGGCCCTGGAGTCCAATCCTGACTCGTATAAGCTATGTCTTGGAAAAATTTCTTAATTCTTATATTTCTCCATTTTCTCCCCCTGAAAATGGGGGAAATAATACCTTTTTTACAGGGTTGTGAGTGAAAATAAAATTGTGTGTGTGTGTGTGTGTGTGAGAGAGAGAGAGTGTGTGTGCACATGTGTGTCTAATAGAATGTCTGGCGTATTGCAAACAGTCAACAGATATGTTTGCTGGACTCTTCATAATCACAGAGAATTCTAGAGAATCTGGGGATCTTTTGGTGAAGAGCAACACCAATGACTGATGGACACAAACTGTATCACATGAGGACAGTCAGACAAATTGGAAAAGAGAAGATTGAAGGATCACTTCATAACTGAGAAAGATTGGAGCCAAGTCAAAGAAAGTCAGAGTGGGATGGAAGGAAACTTAGAAAAGCCTTAGTTTTTTCTTTTCTGATAAAGGCCAGGGGACAAAGGTGCATTTGCCGAAGATCATGAAGGACCCGCTCCAGGTCTTCTAACTCTGTTCAATGACTTCTGTCACCCTGAGCAGCCTCTCCACTTCAGAGCTTTACAAAAGCCACTTTTTATTCATGGACATAGACCACATGGGTCAGAAGGCCAGGAAAGCAGCAAGATGGAGCTGGGAGTGAAAACCACTTTCTCAGGGAAAATTTGCAAGCAGCTTTAGATTCAATACATCCTTGGGTTTCTAGAGCTCCCCTGTGGGATGAGCACTTGCACTAAGTCAATCAGAATTGAGGAAGATTAAGTAAATGAAGAAATGTATGATTTGTTCTTTAAGCTAACATTCTTCCCTAAACCTCACCATAAACATTGTTTTCATTCAACAGGACCATCCTACGGATCTTAACAGCTGCCCCTACCCTGTAAACATAAATACAGGGTGTTTATTCTTTCACATCATGACTTCTGGATGTCTATTTCTTAGTTACCAGAACTTAGTGAGCTCTGTGTTTCCACAGACAGCCTGAGTTTTTCTTTCTTGCTGTTAATTCCTGATCTCTACTGTTCTTTGAAGATTATTCTATGCAATTGGAAGTTACAACTTCCCTTCATTTTAAAAGGGAAGATTTTGAATTGTCCTGAGGAACCCTCTTATGGGATTCAAAAAAAGACACATCTAATACTTCAGTTTCCGAGACATGTATTTGAGAGAAAGAAAACGTCTCACACAATGACCACTTTAAAGAAAACACCATCAAGCCCTTTCAAAGTGGCTCCCAATTGCTTTCGTGCCCAGCCAAAGTCACTGAATTACCTAAAATGTGTTCTAATATGAAATCAGACTTTGCACTGTAAAAATAATCCATTAATTCCAAAGTTTCTTTAGCTTTGCTGGTAATGGAAACCTCCTTCACTAAGCACATGACTTTAAAGTGCATGTATTCAAGGGTGAAACAAGACTGTGGTAATAAACCAAGCAGAGAAAGTAACTAAGGCTGCTGTGACAGTCTCCTGGGCTCACCTACAGTAGGAGATTCTCACCTTATCTCACTTGTAGTTGTGGAAGAAAAGAAGCAGTGGGCAAATAGAATATAGCTGGTAAAACAGCAAGACACAAACCACTTTATGACTTAAACACAATAACCATAATGTAAAAAAAAAAAAAAACCTGCAAAATAGAGAAAAGTGAATTAAATCAACTAGAGTATTCCCATATTTTTACCACAATGACTGTCATGTTTTAGAGTACTTAATTTCAATCTTCAGCCTTATTTAATTATATCATAAGGAAGGGTGTTGAACGGGGACTGAAATACAGGAAAGTGGGCTAAGTTGTATTCGTACTAGAAACAAATGGGAAACTAATGAGAAAAAGTGAGAAGATTAAACATGGAGCAGACCCAGATGGGGCAAGCCATAAATATAGAGTTGTTCTAGAACAAACCTTTTGGGATCTGGATTGTCCTCACTGGTACCTTGTATGGTTTTCCTAAGGCTGAGGGTGTGACAGATTCCAAGAAAATACTTTGTGACATGAATTAGGTTTTCCACAAAGGTGAATTAGAGACTCCTTCCTCCAATGAGCTCATATTTCAATGAGGGAGAAAGAAACAGAAGAAACAATTAAAAATAGCTTAGTATAGTAAGTTATACAAAGGTACTTCAAAAAGTTCATGGGAAAAAAGGGAATTAAAAGATAAGACAGGGTCTGGCTGGTTACGTCAGTTGATTAGAGCAAAGCCTTGTAACACCCAGGTCACCAGTTCAGATCCCCATACTCGCGAGCCCCCTACTTCTCGATCCGCTTTGTCATCCACAAACCCTACGCCAC
>NW_007733054.1:46181-55359 GCF_000696425.1 Galeopterus variegatus | reverse complement strand
CAAAAAAAAAAAAAAAAAAAAAAGATAATGTGAATCTTTCCATGAACTTTTTGAAGACTTTTTTTTCCATGAACTTATGGCAATGATAGCTCTATTAAGTGTAGAACGAGCTAATATAACATTGTATTGCTTAGATTCTAAATTCGTTTAATGGAATTTTCTTATTGCTCAATTCTCATTTTTTTTTTTTTTGGCAGCTCGCTGGTATGGGGATCCAAACCCTTGAGCTTGGTGTTACAAGGCTATGCCCTAACCAATTGAGCCAACTGGCTAGCCCTTCAATTCTTAAATTTTATTCCCCTCACTGCTCTTACTTTGTTGAGAGTATAATTTATCTGTAATAAAATGCATAGATTTTAAGAGTATGGTTCAATGAGTTTTAGCAAATGTATATACTAATGTAACCAATACCATAATCAAGATATAAAACATTTCCATCATCTAAGTAATTTTTTCCCTGTACTAATTTATATCATTTTAGATTAGTTTTGCTTGTTTTTGATTCATGTACATGGATTCATACAGTTTGTACTTTTTAATATTTGGCTTCCTTCAGTCAAAACATGCCTATGAGTTATCCATGTTATTGGATGCATTGCAAGTTTGTCCTTTTTATTGCTGAGTGGTATTCCATTGCATGAATATACCACAATGTGTTTAGTCATTCTCAAATTGAAAGCCATTTGGTTTGTTTCCAGTTTGGGCTATTAGAAATAAAGCTGTAAACATTCTTCTATAAGCCCTTTTGTGAATATCTTTCTTTCTCTTGGATGAATTTGAAGTAGGGGAATTGTTAGTTCCTACACTGTATTCTTGAACTCTTGTTTTGATTAATCTCTTGGTGATCTGGGCCACATTTTTTAATATGTTTGCTGAAAAGTGTGGCTAATGGTATGTTTCTTGAGAAATGGTATATTTCTTGGGAACTTACACAGAATAGCTTCATTTTTTATGTACAGAGATGATACACTTTTGAAACCCATCTCCTCTCTCAACGACTGTAAATGTCATTGCTCCAGAATAGACTTTATCATCATTCACTGGAATACTGTGCCTTGAGGTAGGAACATTATTTTTTCACCATAATGATCCCAGTGGCTGGCACATGGCCAAAGATTAGTAAATACTTGTCAAACGAAATGTATGCTTCTGGTAAATCACCCAAACTGACATTTCACAGGTGCCGTTTAGTTACTCCCTCTTATCCACAACCCAACCTCATCAGCACAAGACAAAAAGTTACAAGAACCAGGAATTAACATTCACATCCAAGATGGAGCTGATGAGGCACCAAATTCAAGACAAGATGCCCAGAACATTAACTATACAATCCTATAAAATGACAGTGTAACTACTCTATAAAAAAACCAACAAATTAAGGAGAGCCCAGCAGGACACTGACAAATGTCGAAGATAGTAAGCTAGAATAAATCAAAAGTGACACCTCTTCACAAGAGGATGGGAAGAAATTGGTTGGATTTATGTGTCATCTGTTGTTGAAATAACTTCATAAACACCACTGCCATCAGCACTGTTTACCCCAGAACGTAGCACTGCATTTTAATCAAGCCACTAGGTGATAGTTTTTATAACCAAAAATTAACAAGATTCTATTAAATTATGGCTACCCAAAGAGGGTCAAATACCTAGTCTGAATTTCTGCCTTTGCTACAGTGATTTCTCCCCAGATACTCCATTCTGCACTGCATCTTGTTGACAAGTTCCTCTACACTCTACATAAAAATTTGTCAAGAAATTGTTTACCTACAAAACATATCCAGAATATGACCACTTTTTTCTATCTCCACTCTGGTTCAAATTACCATCATCTTTTGCCTGTGTTATCATAATACACTTTTACTGCTTTTGTGCTTATTCCTCTTAGCTTTTTGTCAACCCAGCTGACAGTGTGATTCTTTTAAAAGATAAGATAGAACACTGTTGCTTTTTTTCCCTCCCAGCACTTCATCTCCCACCATTCTACTCATTTACACCCTCCTCCCAGCTACTCAGGCCTCCCTGATGTTTCTGGAACATGCCAGGATGGCTCCTGCTTTAGGACTGTGCTGGTAGTTCCCTCTCCTTACTCTTATTTAGCACCTTCAAGTCTTTGCTCAAATATCACCTTCTCAATTCAGACCACCCTAATCAAATCCCAACACCCTCCTGCCTTCCAATCTTTCTTATCCCAAAGCACCTATCATGTTCTATCCTTCTTCTATTTAATTATTATATATTATTTATTGTCTCTTTCCCCCAACTAGTTCCACAAAGTCAAGCTCCATAAATCTGTGTCTACTTTGTTCATTGATATATCTCAAGTGCATAATGCTTAACATACAGTAGGTACACAATAAATATTTGCTGAAGAAATAAATAACCTTGCATGAGATGCTTCTGGGAATGAAGGTCTTCCCTGAAGTTAACTTCAGTATGGAAAGTTTAGAAAACACATTGAAAGATACTGTTAGAATCATTGTTCTAAGTCAGTTTCTAAATAACTCCAGGTAAAAGTTATCTTATCTGAGATCCACTCCTCCAGGAGGGTTTTTAAAGGAAGAGAAATCGACAATTACCCTATGTAGTTCATCTAGTATTTAACACTCCTAGAAATTCCTCAAAATTTAGAAAGATAAGTTTTTCTTTACCCTGAAAGAAAAGTATTGTCATGTTCTGGCACTGATATTTTTCAAATTCTGTTGTTTATGGCACAAGATGAATGTTGAGAAATCCTAGAGGAAGGAATTATACATCATAATGTTCAAGCACTGACACTGTTCTAAGAATTTATAGCATCTTTTTTTTTGTGTGTGTGTGTGTGACTGGTAAGGGGATTGCAACCCTTGGCTTGGTGTCACCCGCACCGCGCTCAGCCAGTGAGCGCACTGGCCACCCCTATATAGGATCCAAACCCGTGGCAGAAGCGCCACTGCGCTCCCAGCACTGCACTCTCCCGAGTGAGCCACGGGGTCGGCCCTTATAGCATCATATTTAACACAAAATATGTGCTTCCCACACATCAGTATTTCACATACTGTTAATACTTGTATTGAGATATTGTTTTTTTCTCTGAATTGACACATTAAAAAGTTAAATATATCTAAACACTGAAGCTTTATATTACTACCACTAATGAAAAATCAGTATCACTTACCATAAATAGAAATGGAAAATAAAAATACATATAATGAAAACAAAAAATATTATTACATTCTACCTAGATACTGTTGCCAGCCCAGTGCTCTGAGTCTGAGGTCTTCCTCCTCTTTGCTGAAAACAGAGAACATCAAATGTTAAAAAGATACAAAACAAATAACACAAAACTGAAACTTTCTTTTTGACATCATCAAAAAAATGGAAAGAAAATTTAAAGGGATAACTGTCTCACTGTGAGATTCAAAATGCCCAGATTTTCCTTAAAATCATCTCTTGTGTCACTAGTGCCACAGGGTGGTTAGTGTGGACTTTGTTACATCTGGATTTAAGTGCTGACCCCATCACTTACCAACTCTGCAACCTTGAGCTAGAATCTGTAAATGGGGCAAATAGTGCCTATTTTGCTGATAGATGTGATCATTAAATGATATAATGTGTGAAAGCGGAAATCAAGGCTTTTAAATGTTAATTCCTTTCTTGGTCAAAAGAGATTCTTGGCCTTTAATTTCATGATCAAAATCCTCTCTGTTTCATTCAGGTCACCCTGTCAAGTGTTCACAATTCTTTTTAATGGATTTATGATTTATATTTTATAATTGACATTTATATTAAAATGTCATTATTGTTTTAGAAGGGTTTGCACGGACATTCTTTTATAGGAAGCACTACAGACTGAATGTTTGTATCCACCCCAAATCTATATGTTGAAATTCTAACCCCTAATGTGATAGAGATGGGAAAGAATGAAGGAAGCTGTCAGACTTATTGGATTTTACAGGAGAATCACAGAGCTAGTGTACTATTTTTCAAGATGAGGGAAGAATGACCACCAAGGAAATTTAGAGATCATCAGGGATGCCTCCTGGGTTTCAAAAGGGGGGACCAATGCCTTCCTTTCAACAGGCCAGACTGTCTCTGCCCAGAGCAGTGGGTGTGGGGCTGCCTGGCAGAGCCCCAGGAACATGACTGCTGCCTCAGTGGACCTGAAGGGCAAAGCATTAAGCCAAAGAGAGTTATTCTTGAGCCTTAAGATCTCATGGATTTTGCCTTGTAGTTTGGACTTATTTAGGATCCATTATCCCTCTCTTCTTTCCTATTTCTTCATTCTAGAATGGAAATGTCTAACCTAGGTCTGTCCCACTGCTGTATTTTGGAAGCACATATTTTGTTTGATTTCACAGGTTCACAGCTGAAGAGCAATTTGCTTCAGGATAAATTGTACCTTGAGACTCACCCATATTTGATTTAGATGATATTTAGATGTGACTTTGAATTTCAGACTTTGGAGGTGATGCTAGAACAAGTTAAGACTTTTGGGACTGTAAGGATGTAATGAATGTATTTTGCATGTCAGAAGGATGTAGATTTTGGGGGACAGGAGCAGAATGCTATATAGATTGAATGTTTGTGTTCCTTCAAAATGTATATGTTGGAATCTTAACCGCCAATGTGATGATATTAAGAGGTGCGGCCTTTGGTAGGTCATTCTTGAGAGCAGAGCCCGCATGAGCAGGATTAGTGCCCTTGTAAAAGAGATCTCAGAGAATTCTCTTGCACCTTCCACCACATGAGGACACAGCAAGAAGGTGCCAGCTACGAACCAGGAAGTGGGCCCTCACCAGACACCAAATCTGCTGACACCTTGACCTTGGATTTCCCAGCCTCCAGAACTGGGAGAAATAAATTTCTATTGTTTATAGCTACCCAGTTTACAGTATTCTGTTATAGCAGCCTGAATAGATTAAGATAGCAGGCCTAGCCAGTTCTGAATAGAGAATGATGGTAAATGATAGGTGATAAGTGAAGTTTCTTTGAGAATAGGATGATCTCTCAGTGTCTACGGTTAATAATTTCATCTATACCAGAGTATCAAGATATAAAATTTGGTTGGGCTAACATGCCCATAAGCAATTTGTTGCAACTGGGGAAATTTGCAAAGGTCATCACTGACTTATCAAGAACATCCAACATTTCCAGTTACCTCCTGTATCCCACATTTTTTTGTGCTTCTTTCTTCCCCTGTGCGAACCATATACATTCCTGCAAGAGGAAATCAACATTTGGAGTATATTTACCCCATCCATACAAAAGCAGGGGCAACTGAGGGTGAATGTATGTCTTTATATTCATACAGCTATTAAAGTAGCCAATTAAAGTTATTTTAATAATTCAGAGAATTAAATAGGAAAATAGGAAATATCTACAAACCAAGAGAGATGCAGTTACTTTGCTTCTGCATGAAACACCAATTTTAACGCCACATTTTGAAAAGATAAGATGACAGTAAATATTCACATTTTACATTTTTTGAGATGAAATCTAGGGAGAAGAATGCAAACTAGAATGAAAGCCTGCAGTTTAAGTTCCCTTTTTAGATTTTATAATAACCTTTATTTTCTAGCATTTTCTCTCTTTATTAGTCTCATGGGACAGCCAGACTTAATTATCTCCTTTTCAATTACGTTTCCTATTTCTTTTGTTTGGCTCATTTACTTGTTTATTCCTTTGGAAGTGGATTGATGAGGGAGGGTAGAAAAATAAAGACAGAGAGTTTCTTTCTATGACATCTTTTCTGAGAGAAGTTAGATTTTATTTTTTTATTTAAATTCTAAGAAAGGGTTTGTTAGCCTTGAAGGTGTGGGTGGCAAAGAAATTCTTCTTTGAAGGAAAAACGGCTTATTCATTCAGTAATTATATCTGTTAGTTGAGAAAGAAAGAATCACAAAGTAAACAAGGGTACCAGGATAATTAATTAACTATTTGAAGGGGGGAAAAAATCAAGTTACAATACCTGTCACCATAGGATTAAAAATAAACAAAAGATGAACTATAATTTAAATGTAAAATAAATAATAAATAAATGAAACTGAAGAATATATAACTGATTGTCTAATCTTAGGATGTAAAGAGAAGAAATCACAGTAGAAAAATATCTATAGATTTATAAGAAAATAAAAATAAAAAGACAAAAAAGCTGGAGAAATTACTTGACAACAAATAAAGTTATTATAAACAAGTAATATAGAGAGAATAGATATATAAAGTTCATATTAAATAATAAAAACGACATTTTAGGTCTCATCTGAAACTGGCTAAAGGACATGAACAAGTAATTAAAAGAAGTAAAAACTAATATAAACATAGAAAAAAATTCTCTCACTAGTAAAAAATAGAATGATGGCTTCTGGCTCTGGTCAAGATGGAATAAGCACATTTCATTCTACTACTTCTGCTAATTTCACCTGTAACCCTAGATCCACTTAAAGCTATTATCCAGAAGATTCTGAAAGATGAATCAAGAAGGTGGTTGGGCTATTGATGAAAAAAGACTTGACTTTGAGTTCCCTATATATTTTTTTATATTTTTGTCTCATATATATATTTTCGTGTGGGTGCTAGAGTAACCTGCAACTCAGAAAACTTACCTTGAAGTGCCCTATGCATGAAATTGACAACAATTAACACAGTAAAAGCTTTGAAAACTGAATTATGGTATAAAGCCTCACCCTGGTTACAGGTTAGCCTCTGGGTAGTGCACGAGTTAGGCAGACCAGAATAGCGCTTTAAAGGCTTTGAAACTAAAGTTAACATTTGAATTACAGCCCTTATGATCATAGATACAAAAATTTTCAACAAATTAGTAAATGTGTAAAAGGAACAATACATCATGACCAAGTGGGGTTTATTCCAGGATGTAACATTAGTTCAATACTCAAAAATCAATTAATGCAATATGCTATATTTATAGTCTCAAGGAGAGAAAATTCACATGATCATATTAATTGAGGCAGAAAAGCCCTTGATAAAATTAACATCCATCCATGCTAAAAACCCTCAGCAAAGTAGAAACAGAAGGCAACTTCCTCAACTTTCCCATGATAAAGAGCATCTACAAAACAACCTGCAGCTAATGGCACATTAAATGGTGACAGACTGAATGCCTTCTCCCTAAGATTAGGAACAAGGCAAGGATGTTTATTCTCACCCCTCCTGTTTAACATAAGACTGGGTGTTCTAGCTAGTGCAATAGGGCAAGCAAAAGAAATACAGTTTGTAAAGGAAAAAAACAAAATTTTTCCCCTCATGACCAAGGGGTAAGGCAAAGAGTTCTTAGACATGAAACCAAAGATATGATCCATAATAGAACTGATAAATCGGACTTTCTCAAAACAAAGNCTTTTCAATTATGTTTCCTATTTCTTTTGTTTGGCTCATTTACTTGTTTATTCCTTTGGAAGTGGATTGATGAGGGAGGGTAGAAAAATAAAGACAGAGAGTTTCTTTCTATGACATCTTTTCTGAGAGAAGTTAGATTTTATTTTTTTATTTAAATTCTAAGAAAGGGTTTGTTAGCCTTGAAGGTGTGGGTGGCAAAGAAATTCTTCTTTGAAGGAAAAACGGCTTATTCATTCAGTAATTATATCTGTTAGTTGAGAAAGAAAGAATCACAAAGTAAACAAGGGTACCAGGATAATTAATTAACTATTTGAAGGGGGGAAAAAATCAAGTTACAATACCTGTCACCATAGGATTAAAAATAAACAAAAGATGAACTATAATTTAAATGTAAAATAAATAATAAATAAATGAAACTGAAGAATATATAACTGATTGTCTAATCTTAGGATGTAAAGAGAAGAAATCACAGTAGAAAAATATCTATAGATTTATAAGAAACAATAAAAATAAAAAGACAAAAAAGCTGGAGAAATTACTTGACAACAAATAAAGTTATTATAAACAAGTAATATAGAGAGAGTAGATATATAAAGTTCATATTAAATAATAAGAACAACATTTTAGGTCTCATCTGAAACTGGCTAAAGGACATGAACAAGTAATTAAAAGAAGTAAAAACTAATATAAACATAGAAAAAATTTCTCTCACTAGTAAAAAATAGAATGATGGCTTCTGGCTCTGGTCAAGATGGAATAAGCACATTTCATTCTACTACTTCTGCTAATTTCAACTGTAACCCTAGATCCACTTAAAGCTATTATCCAGGAGATTCTGAAAGATGAATCAAGAAGATGGTTGGGCTAGTGATGAAAAAAGACTTGACTTTGAGTTCCCTATATATTTTTTATATTATTGTCTCATATATATATTTTCATATGGATGCTAGAGTAACCTGCAACTCAGAAAAAAAAAATGCCCCAGGAAAAGTCTGCTCCCTCTATCCAAAGGGCTGAGAAGAGGGAGGATCTGTAGGATGGATCCTTTTACCCTACCTGCCCTACTAACAGCACAAAAGAGGCAGTTTCTCTCCAACTCTGCACGAACAGCTATGACATATAGGCAGTACATTTTTTTTTTTTTTTTGCCTCTCTACAATGTACGCTCCAACAGATCTGTGCACTGCAGCCCTATCAACTCACCCTTTTCTGCACTGTGTAAATGCCAATTGAAAGGTGTAATCCCCACCTCCCCTTGGCCCGGCTGCTGCAGATACAGTGGAGTAGAGCTCTACAGGACTAGCCATGCACTTCCCTAAGTAAATGTCAGCAGAGGCAGCATCTCTGTACCTCCTTCTGCCCCCCATCTGGACAGTGGGGAGAGGATCACTGAGAAGGGAGCACTAGAGAAAGAGAGACTTTCAATCTGTGTATGAAGTCCTAGGCTTACCTTGAAGTGCCCTATGCATGAAATTGACAACAATTAACACAGTAAAAGCTTTGAAAACTGAATTATGGTATAAAACCTCACCCTGGTTTCAGGTTAGCCTCTGGGTAGTGCACAAGTTAGGCAGACCAGAATAGCACTTTAAAGGCTTTGAAACTAAAGTTAACATTTGAATTACAGCCCTTATGATCATAGATACAAAAATTTTCAACAAATTAGTAAATGTGTAAAAGGAACAATACATCATGACCAAGTGGGGTTTATTCCAGGACGTAACATTAGTTCAATACTCAAAAATCAATTAATGCAATATGCTATATTTATAGTCTCAAGGAGAAAAAATTCACATGATCATATTAATTGAGGCAGAAAAGCCCTTGATAAAATTAACATCCATCC
>NW_007733054.1:42826-45230 GCF_000696425.1 Galeopterus variegatus | reverse complement strand
ATAGAACTGATAAATCAGACTTTCTCAAAACAAAGAAACTTTTTTCTGCTAAAGGTATGGTTAAGGGAATGAAAAGACAAGCTACAGACAAGGAGAAAAATATTTGTAAATCATATGTCTAACAAAAAGCTTGTATATGTATATAAACTCTCTAAACTCAACAGTAAGAAATGAAGCAATCCAACTTAAAAATGGGTAACATACTTGAACATACACATCACCAAAGATATACAGTTGGCAAATAAGCACATGAAAAGATGTTCATCACTAGACATTAGGGATGCACAAATTAAAGCCAATGTAAGACACCACTATATGCCTGTTAGATTGGCTAAAACAATAAAATATTGGCAATACCTAGTGCTGGTGAGATGGCAGAGCAACTGAATCTCTCACACATAGCTGATGGGAATGAAAAAATGGTATCACCATCCTGGGAAACAGTGTGGCGACTTCTTATAAATTAACACTTGAGCAACCCCACTACTGAGTGTTTATACTGGAGAAATGAAAACGTGCACTTACCAAAAAACCTGTACATAAACGTTCCTAGCTCAAAACTGGAAACAACCCATCTGTCCCGCACCAGGTGAATAGATCAACTGTTGGATGTCCATACCATGAAATATTATATAGCAATAAAAAGGACAAACTGCTGACACACAACTACTTCGATGGCACCCAGGAGCGTGACTCTGAGAGGAAAAAACCAGTCTTTGATGGTTACATAGTGTGCTATTTCACTTTATAAAAAATTGTTTAGTGGAAAAATTGTAGCAATAGAGAACAGATTAATGGTTGCCAGAGTTGTGGATGGGGAGGAAGTGACTGTAAAGGGATAGCATAAGGGAGTTTTGGGGGGAGTGATGGAACAATTTTAAATCCTGATTGTGGTGGTGGCTATACATACCTACACATGTAATAAAACTCACAGAATTATATACCCAGCCCCTCTGCATGAAAAAGAAAAGAAGGAAAAAGAGGGGTAAAGTGTTTGGAAAAACTGGTGAAATCCAAACAATATCTGTCATTTAGGGAATCCCATTGTACCAAAGTCAAATTTCAGTCTTGATAATTGCACCTATGATGTTATCTTTGGGGAAAGCAGGATAAGGATACATGGGAACTCTCTAGTTTTACGAGCTTTATTGAAGTATCATATACATACTATAAAATTCACTACTTTCAGTGTACAATTTAATGGTTTAAGTTTACAGAGTTGCACATTGCCATTATTTTTAGAACGTTTCATCACCCCTGAAAGAAACCTCATGTGTTCACCCCTGTCTCATCCTCAAATCCAAGCTACTTCCTCTCTCTATAGGTATTCTTTTTCTGGCCTCTGTACAATTTTTGCAACTTGTATGTTTGTTTAAAATTATTTTGAAATAAAAATGTTAAAAATAATTTTAAAAACCTATGACCTTAAGTTTTTTTAACTAAGAAATTTTTAAAAATTATTACATATTCATATTGACTCTCTCTTGACAGAGGGGTATTTTTAAGACTTTATATACAATGTGTATTAGGAAAAATACAAATGACAAGATTATGATGTAGTTCTGTCAGTCAGTGCTTAGAAGCACCAGTCTTATTCAGATTCCCAAGATAATTTAACACAGAACAAAGAAAATTCAGCTATTTTTGGTGACAAATTCATCCCATGGGCACCAATAAAAAGTGAACAATGTATGCAAAGCATTTAACAAGCTTATTTCTTCTGTAGGTGATATAATATGACATTTTAACATAATTCCTACAAATCCTGAAAATTCAATAGTAAAGTTATGAAAACAACATTAACATTTCAGATTAAAATGACAGTAATAATCATGTTGATGAACATTAAAGTATTCCTTAAAGACTTTCACCACAGAGAATTTTACACAGAGAAAAAGCAATATAAGAATCTCACAGATCAGAAGAAAAAATAAGCCAGGTGACAGGACATTATTATGAAAATACTTTAATATCTTCTACAAATTCTAAAGTTACTATATGTTGTTTGTACACACTCATATGTGTATATTTATGTAGATGTTTATGTACATGCACATATATGTATGTATCTATGTAGCAAATATGTATGATTTACCATGACTTAAAATATAAAAATTCTGAGTTATCACTTTATTCAGATCATATAAATAAAATATATTCTTAGTTTTCATATAAAAAATAATACCTTTTAAAATAGAACAATTTTAACATAACACCTTATTTGAAAGTCAAATAATGATAATGGGAGAATATATTGGTGCAAATTTTTTCTAAAACAATCTTGTAATATCTATTAAAAGCCTTAAAATAGCTCATTACTTGGTTTGTGAAATCATCTTTATGAAGAAATATGAGGCACAGACAAGAATTATGTGCAAAAACGCCCTCCATGTCTCTACATTTT
>NW_007733054.1:41321-42118 GCF_000696425.1 Galeopterus variegatus | reverse complement strand
TCAAAAATTGTGTTAAGTCCACATAACGAACTTTTTAAGGTAGTCTTTAAAAATCATGTTGATAGAGACCATATAATACTATGGGAAGATATTTATAATATACTGTAGAATGAATTTAAAAATCAGGGTACAAAATTATACATAAACATACACTATACATTTATCTGTTGTTTAATTCAAGCCAATTAATATATATTTAATAGAATGTTAAATTTATATATTTGTATTTACAGATAGATTCTATATTTGCCTATACATTTTATTGTTATACATCAATATACTAAAATATCTATTTTATACATGTAGGTATTTATTTATACATACATACTAAATACAATATTGGTAGTGATAATTATTCTGAGTGGTGTGATTATGGGATACATTTATTTTGTGCTTTGTATTTTTGTCATAGTTGGAAGCGTAGGTATGTGTCACGTATGTGAACATTTAATAATATTACAATCAGACTATTCATTTGAGAATGAGGGGATGTGGCATTGAGTTTCTGTGTTGCCCTACCAGATAATTCCAGGCAGATTGTTAAAACATCCTAGTTCTCGATTCTGTCACCTGTTAAAGGAGGGGTTAGCTTATGCCACTTCTAAATTCCCTTATACCTCTATCATTTCACAGTTCAATTACTTACCATGTGTGATGCACTCTACAAGGCAATGTAAGATGGATAAGGTAGACGTAACCTCCAGGACCTGAAGATCTAGTCAGGGAAAACAATTGGGTACTTATATAAATCCACAAAGCATGAGGGAGAATTTCATGAGTGCCATGAGGGGTCAGAT
>NW_007733054.1:37529-40035 GCF_000696425.1 Galeopterus variegatus | reverse complement strand
TGGTTAACTTTAGAATTCTAATCAAAGGACTGTCAGAGCAGCAAGGTAAATATTTGTGTTAGTGTTATAGTTGCTAACTTCAGATGGCATGGTTCTCAAACACTCAGACACCACCCCAAGTCCATCGGGGTGTTGATTAACTGCTTTTTGTAATATGCCAGTTGAATGTCCCTGCATCCCCAGCTGGGCTTCTAGAACGCAAATTCTAGCTTGCTAATGATCCAACCTTGGTAGGAAATGCACTTGGACTTGTTTTCCAGTAGTATCAATGATACAAACAGGCATTAACATCACTCAGGGGGACCTTAGGTATGACCACTTATCTGGATGTGGAGCCACCTGCTGTGTCATCCCTTGGGGAAACTTCTCAAAGAGTGGAGTGGCATCCTTTAACCCCTACTTCCTTCTCTGCGGTCTCCCTCCTGCCTGCATGCACATGTTTCTCCAGCTGTGTCATCCCTTGGGGAAACTTCTCAAAGAGTGGAGTGGCATCCTTTAACCCCTACTTCTTTCTCTGCGGTCTCCCTCCTGCCTGCATGCACATGTTTCTCCAGAACGGAATTCTTCCCCAACCCATCACCACTTCCTAAGAAGGAAAAATGCTGGTCTTTTGGTTCCTGAAACAAGTGTAGCCCATCACCATATTGGCTTCGAATAGTTAGAGGGGAACCATTGAGCTACTGCAATAAGAGGGGGCTTACACGGGAAGTATTAGGTCTTCATGTTTCAGCGGGGGAAACATGATATAGGGAATCAATTTTCTGTTTAGATTTCCAAGAGGAAGTGATTGTTTTTTTCTTTCACTGCCATCAGGCAAAGAAATTCCTGAATAGGAAAAGAACATAGGGATGTGAGTACAGGGTATTTAGAGAGAAAGGCAAAATTAAATCACTAAGCAAGCATAGGAATCCATCACTGTAATGGACCCAGATCTTCCTTCATGCCTGTTGTCCCTGCAGCTGGTAATGCTGTCAGCAGACAGTCCTCAACTGTCAGCCTCTTTGGAGATCACCTCAGTTGCAGAGTTAGCTCTAAACTATAGAGAAGGAAATATCATGACATAAAATTGAAGGTAGTTTCCTGCCACATTGGGTGGAAGTAAAAATTCTGACTGAGTTAGAGAAGCCTGGAAGGAGGGGGTATGGAACAAGGGTGCAGAAACATAAGTTGAGGCCTGCTCCCTGCCTCCTTCTTTAGAAACACATGTAATGGAAACCCTAGATGGGCTTGGGCTTGAGGCCTCCCTAGAGTGCTGGAGCCAACTTGTCTACCACAATAGAATAAAAATGGTGAAGTGACTTCCTGAAAGAGAGGAGAGGAATGAGAAAGCATGTTTTAGTTTTCTAATGGCTGAATGTGGTTTGCAGAAGTTTCTGCAAAGAATAAGATTGGGCCAAAGGACCAATAAGCTGAAAGAAACCTATACTTGGGATGAGGACATAGAGAGGATGTCGGCAGAGACCATGAACATCAAAAAATCCCAGAGCTCCACCAATGACTGAGTGGGTCCATGTCTGAGGAAACTCAGTACAGCGAATCCAGACATCTATCTCAGAGGAGGCCAGCAGGAAACCAGATGATAGGATGAGAACTGGACACCCTTCCCCTGAGGCTGTGTAGTTATACGAGTGCCCCCCTGAACCTAGGTACCATATTGGAAAGAAGATAGGAAGAGGAGACTTCTTTAAGAGGGAGGATCATCTGCATAAGAAATTTGAATTTTGATTGGCTGCATTTAAATCCTTAATTGACTATTAACACCAAAATGATTTCATTAACCTGGACGAGACTGTAGTACAGTAGTCCCCCTTTTCCGAGAGGGATACAGCCTAAGAGCCCTGGCAGATGCCTGAAACTGCGGGTAGTACCGGACCCTATGCACAAATTCTTTTTCCTTCGTCACAATCTCACAGATAGATTTGTTCTTACTGTAGATCTTAGCAACTTTGGCATGCGATTTTTTTCTTTCCTTATTAAGTCAACAACTTCCACATTTTCACTTATAGGAAGCACTTTGTGGCTTCTCTTTGGCACGTCCAAATTGTCAACATTACTACTTTTGTACTTTGGGGCCATTATTAAGTAAAATAAGGGTGACTTGACCACAAGCACTGCAATACCGCAGCAGATGATCTGATATCCAACACGGCTACTAAGTGACTAACAGGTGGAATGCGTCTACAGCATGGAGAAGTGGAGATGCTGCACAAAGGATGATTCGTGTCCTGAGTGGGACTGAGTGGAGTGGCATGAGATTTCATCACACCACTCAGAATGGTGCAAAATTTAAAACTTACAAATTCTTTATTTCTGGAATTTTCCATGTAATATTATTTGATCCTGGTTGACCACAGGTAATTGAAACTGTGGGAAACAAAACTGCTGATAAGAGAGGCCAGGGACTACTGTACGCTGGAAGTGACAAAGTTACCTCCAACAGGCGAGTTAGGGTCTCTGTTATACTAAGCAGGAATGGGGGCTCAGAAGTAAACTCTGTTCTACTGTC
>NW_007733054.1:29821-37129 GCF_000696425.1 Galeopterus variegatus | reverse complement strand
TTAGGGTCTCTGTTATACTAAGCAGGAATGGGGGCTCAGAAGTAAACTCTGTTCTACTGTCAAAAAGTAAAGTCATGTCTTTTCACATCTGAATTGTCACCGAAAAATTTATATAACCTACTTTATTTATTTATTTATTAAGATGACTGGTAAGGGGATCCTAACACTTGACTTGGTGTTATCAGCACCACAGTCTCCCAAGTGAGCCACAGGCCAGCTCCCTACATATATTTAAAAGTAACATGAAATGTTTGATTCTACAAGATACGTGTCTGGAAAGGGGCCCACAATATGAAGAACCAAAGACCATGCATGATATTTACCCATGGGGCAAATAAGGCATATAAGAAAAAAGCACAGACTCAACATCCTGAGCCCTACACTGGTGCTCAGATGGCTCACACCCAATCTCACCCCTTCAACCAATATGCAGTGGCACTTTGGCTGCTTTTAACCATCTCTGCATCTCAATTTGCCTGTTAGTAAAAATAAGTAAAACCCAACAATATTCATCATAAAGCATGTTGAGAAAATGCTAAATGACAATAATTGGATTCAGAGAAAAACAAATCTTATCTCTACCACCCCCATTTCCCTACGTCATGGCTGATATGATTCTGAGAGATTTCTGGAAGGCAAGGGGAGGGGAGCAGTTGCTGGCAGAAGTTCAGAAAATCTGCAAATTATTTATGCAGAAACTGAGTGGGACAGGGCTTGCTGTTTGAATTATGCATGCTTCTGTTTTAATAAAATCCATTCCTCCCCCACACGTATTAAAGGAGTTGTCATCTCTTATTTACACACTGCAGGGTACATTGCTCAAATAAAAAGGGCAAAGTGATATGGTGCACACAGAAAAGAGAGTGTTTACATTGAAAGTATGAGTATTTGTTAATAAATTCAACACATTTTAGATACATTTTTAGAAGATGATGTAATGTGTGTTGACGATATCCATGGTGAAAGGAGTTATTTTCTCCCCTTCTATTCAGCAGGCTGTTTGGACAGGCAGCACATTATTTCTAAACTGTAGTTTGAAATTTTGCACTATTTCCAGCTTTTTGATCTCTTTGGGCCTCAGTTTTCTCATGTGCAAAATAGGGATAATGAGAGCTCCCTTGCAGGATTGCTTGTGGATGGAATGATACACCATATGTAAACCACTTGAAGTGTGAGTCTGCTACACTGCAAGGACCTTTCCTCTTTATCCCTGGGTCAATATGTGACCCTCTGTTCTGGTGTCCCTAGCCCTATATTGTTCGAGGAGACTGACGGGAATTTTTGCCATGAGCTTTCACCAATAGCATGGATTCTTTCTCCCTGTCCTCATCTGAATATGGCCTTAACACACACTGACACATGTCCCTTGAATAGCAGGAGGAAGACATGGAAAGCATGGGGAAGGTGGACAGCAAGGAGGTAAAACAAAGATTTAGAGGAAAATTAATTGATAAGAAGCGTTTCCCCTCCATTTCCTTATCTTTAGTTACCACCTCTGCCCATACCCCATCCACAGTCCCCCTATGGTCCCAGTCCATGGTTCCAGTAAAAGCATATACAAATGTCTGCTCACTCTCTAAGTTCTCTGTGACATTTCACTGAGTCCCTCAGACACATCAAAGCAACTCTTTCCTCTATGAATCAGCCCAAGAAACTTATATTCCTTATACGCCACGTTTTCACTGCTTACTTCAAGTGCATTGTATTCACCAGACTGTAAGCTCCTTTAAGTTGATAAGTTGATATTGTAATAATTGTTAACATATTAGTACTGTTTACTATATGCCAAACATAGTTTTAATTTTCACTGCTTACTTCAAGTGCATTGTATTCACCAGACTGTAAGCTCCTTTAAGTTGATAAGTTGATATTGTAATAATTGTTAACATATTAGTACTGTTTACTATATGCCAAACATAGTTTTAATAGATTTTATCTCAGAAAATATTCACAACAGCCATGGATTTAGGTACATCATTATCCCCTTTCTACAGATAAGTTGAGGGAAGCTCAGGAAGAATAACTGAATTGAAGGCCACATAGAGCTATGAAGGAACAGAATGGGTTTTTGAATCCACGCTATCAAGTCAGGATCCTAAGCTCTTAGGGACTATGCTGCGATGTCCCTATCTCATGGCTCTTTCCGCACCAAGTCCCACATGAAGCCTGGGGACTCAATTCATGTTGATGCTAGATTCATGTTGGTTGTCTGATTTTAATCTTAGAGGTATGAAACAAAATAGAACACGGAAAACATAATATTTTCTCTCCTATTTTTAATGTTTAAGTTGCAGAACATATATGCATAATCACATTGCATCTTTTCCAACTTCAACCTTCTTTCTCTTTTGAAGTTCTTCAGAAATGGCTCCTACATAATGCTAAAGCATATTCTGTGCAGTACAGAAGCCAACACTCCTAAAAAGGTGCAATTACTGTGAGCTAAGAGTTTTATCTCATCTGCTACTTCAAGTTTATACCTTTATTATTTAATAATAATTGTGTTCCTTACTAGTTCTTTCATACTACATTTCAACATCAGGAGAGATAAAAAGATGAGTTGGGGAAACACCTTAGAGCAAAAAAAAAAAAAAAAATAGACTGTTTCGGTATTCTGATTTCATTTATGTATACTCACTGGATGTAAGACTTGCTGAAAAGCCTTAGAAAATTGATTTAAAATACTGACTTCTCTCTACATATGACTGTAGCATAGTCATAACCACTACCATCATCAACTTATGTTTAGTATTAGTTATATGCCAGGTATCATGCTTAACCATATAAATATATTATCTCAGTTAATCTCCATTTAATTCATTTAATCCTCAACAACCCTATGAGGTATTATTAACTGCATTTCACAATGGGGAAACTGAGGCTTAAAAGAAATAAATGTCTTACCTGAGGTCACATCCAAGCAGCAGACCCAGGACTCAAACTCAGTTCGCTCTGATACTAGAGTTTTTGTTCTTTACTATGTGGTTCTGCCTTTTGAAGTTTACACTGCTCGCCCATTTAATTGCTATCAAGTCTTCCAAAGGCTAAACTTATCTGTAACACAATTCCATTAATCTACTCAACTTCATCATGAGAAACGTGCCATATGTTTGAGAACCAATGACAGCCAAAAGGCACAGAGATGTACTGTGGTCCAAGGCAGTTAAAATATGTCTAAGGGTATTTTTCTGTTACTTTCACACACTGCCTTTAACATAATAGGCACTTAATAAATATATCGATGGAAGGAAGGAAGGATCAATAAAGGCAACTTGACCAGGCATGAAATTGTTGGTCCATAATCTTTCTGGCCCAAAGGCTATATAGATGTTGTTCAGTTATCCTTCGGCATTTAATGTGGCAGAGATTGGACACTACCTTGATTTTGGACATTGAAAAAAAATTCCTGAACGTTTATAGACTTTGTATTGTGATAAAAATTTAGTCACAATGAGTTGAGTATTTGTCCATTATTTTTTACTGAAATGGCATAAGCCTTCTCAATTCACATCCTGGATTCTATTCCCTGCAAAGTTAACTGGAATTAAATTAAGCACCCAAAGCCTGATAGCACAGAGATCAGTAGCACAGGATTGGAACCGGACTGCCTAAACTCTCATTTTTACAAGCTGTGCAATTATGGGCATGGCACTTAACCTTTCTACGCCTATTTTCTATTTGTGAAATGGGGAAAATACATAACTCATGGACTTGCTATAACTAGTTAATACATGTAAATTACTTGGACGATGTTAGCACTAATTATAATATTTTTCAAGAAGATCTAGTACAATTTCCAGGATCCAGTAGGCATTCACATAGTACAGATGCTCTGGAATGAGCTGGTATCTTCTTCTCTTCTTATTGCCTAGACTTCTAACACTCTTGAGGGAATAAATTAGCAGAATGTCCCCGCATGTCCAGCTACCTGGATCCCTCTTTTTCCCTTTGCTCACTGGGCTTCACTGTCAGAATCGGATCTGTAAAAACACATGGATCGCATCACTCCAGCTTCCCCAGCACAGCCTGCTTCCTCTTCTCCCCATTCTTTGCCTGTTGACAGCAAAAAACCTGTCTCAGAATAGTTGTAGTGAGGTGCTAAGGTCTTGTCCCTGTCCAGGAGGTGGATAAAGGTAATGAATCAGATTAGAACTCCTTAGAAATATTTATAGAAGCCAAGCCAAGATAGAATAAACTGACTGCTTCATGAGCTCATATGTGCAGTGAAGAAATGAATGTTCAGTTTTCTGGTTCGACTCTAGTAGAAAAGCAAGAAAGTATTTCCTCCTGTCTTTCACACTAGCGAATGGCTTCAGATGGCAGGCTGCTCATTGAGATTCTCAGTTCAGCTCCAGAAGCTGAACCTACCAGTGACCTCTTTATGTGGCTGCTAGGGCTTCCTCACAACACCTAGCTGAGTTCTAAGAGGGAGCACCCCTAGGAAACCAGGCAGAAGGTATATGTCCTTCCATGATCTTGCTTTAGAAGTCACACAGCCTCACATTTGCTGTAGTCCCAAGCCCACCAGATTTCACAACTTGAAGGGAGGGATGTGAGAGTCACATTGCAGGCAGAGCACAAGGGACAGTCATACAGTCTGTCCCATTCTCGCTCAGACTCTAACTTGGTCCAATGGTCTCTCTCAGGCATAATATCTCATCACTGGCTCCTCACAGGACCATGTTCCTGCCACTCCTCTTCTGGATGCTGGTGACCTGAGGCTTCCATGTTGCTTTCCTTCATGACAGTGCCCAGGTACAGTCATTTGCTTGTCACCACTATTTCCACTCAGCGTCAGCTTTGTCTGCCAGAAGTTTTGTACATATGGCCTTCACTTTTCCATCTTTTTTCTAACAGAGAAGCAAATTCCTTTTATTTCAATCTCTTTAGCCATAACTGTTATAACTAGTTCCAGAAATGAATGTTCTCGATCATTTGTCTTCCCGGATATACAATCCTAGGCACATGTGACTAAGCATAACTGAGTGTACTGCTGGCCCTGTCTACTCAGAGAGTAAAACTGATTATGTTCTGCCTTGAGGTAGAACTGGAAAGAGAATCGGAGGTCAGTAAGTAGTTGAGTTCAGGGCCGCTGCTAATCAGGTGTTAAAATGTCAAAACAATTGGGGTTTACTCGAATCCCACATAGACTGGGTTTGTCCAGGTGGGTGCAGTGAGTGTTAAGAGCCGGAAAGGAATATGGAGATTCCACATCCACTTTAGAGATCCAATTGTTTAAAATGAGTCGCATTTCAAGAGAATGCAAAAAAATTCAAATGGTGAGAGAAAACAGATGTTAACTGCAGCAGATGGGCTATTAGACAAGTTGCAAGGAAGAAAATAATGATCATGGTCTTAAAAATACAATTTTACTTGATTATTGGAGACTACTTGGAATATACTAACAAGAATAAAGAAGAAAATTGAAACCTACCATTTGCTCAGAACACGGAGGTAAACAGTGTGTACATTTGAGTGAAATTTTTCCGGTAATTTGGTGCACGATAATAACTTTTTTTCATAGTTTTAACAGAAATGAGATTGTATTATGCCCACAGTTAAGTATCCTTTTAAAGCACATTATTTTATGATCTATGTCACTAAATAGTTTGCAAATCTCGCTGTTACTGGCTGAGCACTAATAAGCTGTATGGACATAATTTATATAATCACTTCCCTATTGAACATGTAGGCTGATTTCATATTTTCACTATTATAAATAACACTGTGAGGAGCAACCTTCTCTATACATAAGATTTACGTATTCGTTCACTCTTATTTCCAATGGCAACCATAAGGGGATTGAGCATCCCTCCTCCACACTCTCAACAATACTGGATATTACAATTTTTTAAAACCTAGGCAATTATGATAATTGAAAATTGTTTCTTATTTTAATTCACATTTATTTGATTATTAACAGAGTAGAACACTTTGATGTGTTTAGTAGCCATTAAAGAGTCTGCTTTAGGAATGATCTGTGGAACTGTCTGTGCACATGCATCTATTAGGGTGTGGTGATAATATTCGAAGCATGGGTTTACGTATCAGTCAAGGATCTTAACAGTAAGCAAAAAATAAAAAGAAAAGGGACTATGTTAAACGGATTTGAGATCATTCACAGGTTTTTAAGAAGGTTTGAAAACCAATCTTGAGGCTAAGGAGCCAGGAAAAATGACTAATGCCTCCCTTTTCAACTGATTCTGGTGAAGAAATTACTGCCCAGATGGGAATTGCCACCAGAGAGAAAAAGCTCCCTGTCCCTTTGTGTTTCATTTAACTAGCTTTTGAGTCCAAGTCCAGCACTGGCATGACCAATCTATCAGAGATTGAGACTCATAGGAAGAAGGAGTTCTACCTAAAATGTATCCTATTTAGACAGTCCAAGCACTTCTAGCTAGAGAACTCAAAACTGCACTGGAGATCTTCCACTGTCCCCGCTCCCCCCCGGCCACTCTCTACCTTCTGCATCCTGCTCTCTGCTCTGAAGGCTGATCTTGCTTCTAACTAGGTTTGGCCAATGGGGAGCACTAGCGGGGGACTGGAGGAAGGGGCAGGTGAGGCCGGTGTTTATCCTCCCAGCCCTCTCCCCACATTTTTCCATGTCAGGCAGCCCCTCTCACAGTTCTGTCTCTATTTCTAGTGAGAACTCTCTTCCTTTGCCCCTCCAAGCCCCAGAATGGCATTAGTGACCCAGGGTGGCATTAGTGCCCCAGGATGGCATTAGTGCGCCTCCGTCACTTGCCCCTAAGCACTGCACCTTCCTATCTTTATGAACTCCACTCAAATTTCCCAGTCTGATATGCCATCACCTTCTTGCCATAACCTTCACTGCTATACCAACTAATAATGAAAGAAGGAAGGAAAGAAAGAAAGAAAAGACCACAACAATACCCTGAACTTTCAGAAGGAAAGAACAAAGCTAAAGATACTAGAGATGGGAGGTGGGGGGTGTTGGGGAGCGACAGGCCAGGTAAAGGGCATAAAGAAAAATCATGATTTGTAGTAATGTATATACTAATAATAAATAATAAAAATTTTAAAAAACAAGAGTATTACACTGCTCAAAGAGATAAAAATCTTATTTTCACTTTTAAAATTCTATCACCATGTCTGCAATTTATTGTGAAATGTGTTAGAAAAGATAGTTGATGGATAGAAATGTGATAAAGCAAATGTAGTAAAATGTTAATAGTAGAGTCTTGGTGGTAGATATATGGTTGTTTATTATAAATATTTTTTCAATATTTTCTGAATGTTTAAATTTTTTTTACAATGGAACATCAGGAAACATCCTGTCACCACAAA
>NW_007733054.1:27752-29373 GCF_000696425.1 Galeopterus variegatus | reverse complement strand
TTTTCTGAATGTTTAAATTTTTTTTACAATGGAACATCAGGAAACATCCTGTCACCACAAATATGAAGGGGACTTAAAAAATTATTAAGGAACAAGTTTGATGATATAGACTATTGGTGAAAAAATATGAAGTACCAAAGCTGACATAAGAAAAAGCAATTGGAGTTGTCTAATAACCATTAAAGAAATTGAAACAGTTCTCAAAGTATTACCCCCCAAAGGATGCCAGATCCTTTACGGTCTTGGGTAAGTTCTCTAAAGTATTGAAGGAATTTATAAACCTGATACTACATAATCAGTACAAGTTTTGACTGCATTTTTCCATATTTCTTTTGAAAGATTCTGAAAAGTGGAATGACTAGTTTAAAGAGTAGGAAAATGTTTAAGCATCTCGACTCCCTCAGCTGATGTACAATGGGCATAACCAGCAGTGTATTATCATCTGCACAATTCACCCCTGTCCTGGGGTCAACCACTCTATGTGTCCCATATGTCCTCTAGGACTACAGGCAGGGCCACGCCAGGACCTCTTAGAGTCTTCTTGCAAAGCAAGACACTGGTACACATTTTTGATGTCTGTTGTGACAGAGCTCTTGCTAATTCAAGAGAAAATCAGACTGTAAAGAAAGGTAACTCATGAAGAGTTAGAATGTAGGCTGCAGTATTACCCTACGAAGCGGTAGTACAGGAATGCGGTATAGACCCACTTCCTAAAATAGATAGGTTAAGAGAAGAAGAAAACCATCTCTTCATCTGTCTATTCTTCTTTAAAACTTTTGGTTTTATCGGCTAAGCAACATTTTCAAATTCTCCTAGGTCTGATCACTCTAGGGAGGCTTTGTGATAACTGTACATAATATTTTACTCAATCATTGAATTCTCTGATTTTACTGTCACCTGAGTTTCCAGGAAAGAGAAATGAGACAGGGGAAAGCATGTTCACAGAAGAAGTGACACAATCTGAGGAAAAGTTCTTCAGCTGTCATCTAACAGCAGAGCCTGCCAGGCCACAGCCGTAGTAAGGAACAGTAACGATAGTCAAGAAAGGATTTAGGACTCACAGAGAGCTTAGAGGGAACATGCCTGTCCCAAAATGTCTCGTATTACCAAAGTCAATATCAGCTAATGAGGGCAGCTCAGCAGCAATGTCACCACTGCCGTTTTTCAGAATGCAACGGGAGGACCTTAGGCTCAAGGTCCTGGTAACAATCACAGATGCTAGGCCATACCGTGTGTCTCTGGAGGTGATGCAGGAGGGCCTGTGCATCTTTTCCCTGCCGTGGCTGATGACCACTGACAAAGGCCGAGGGGAGCATGTTTTATAGTAAAAAACAGATATAGTAAAAAACAGGTATATGGAGAGAAATATTCACCAAGCAATTATGAAAAGCAAGCAAAGCAAGGGACAACAGAAAGGCAGGATTTAGAAGAAGGAGGAAACAAAGAGAAATACGTGCTTTTGCAAAGAATCTGGGCATGCAAGAGTATCAAATATAGAATGTAAAAGCACATAAACTTTGGGGTTAAGTCTGGGTTAGAATGCCAGTGTGCCCACTTCCTAGTCATGTTACACTGGACAAATTGTAAGTAAGCCTCTCTGAGACTCTGGTTTCCCATCTGT
>NW_007733054.1:24951-27434 GCF_000696425.1 Galeopterus variegatus | reverse complement strand
CCACTGACAAAGGCCGAGGGGAGCATGTTTTATAGTAAAAAACAGATATAGTAAAAAACAGGTATATGGAGAGAAATATTCACCAAGCAATTATGAAAAGCAAGCAAAGCAAGGGACAACAGAAAGGCAGGATTTAGAAGAAGGAGGAAACAAAGAGAAATACGTGCTTTTGCAAAGAATCTGGGCATGCAAGAGTATCAAATATAGAATGTAAAAGCACATAAACTTTGGGGTTAAGTCTGGGTTAGAATGCCAGTGTGCCCACTTCCTAGTCATGTTACACTGGACAAATTGTAAGTAAGCCTCTCTGAGACTCTGGTTTCCCATCTGTAAACTGAAATACTACCGCCTAAGTTACAGGATTTTCTGTAAAGATGATCTTAAAATAATATATTAAGTGCTAATACAATGCCTGGGACATAAAAATTCTCAAATGCTTGATATCTACTGTCATTCAGATATTCACTGGGGTCTCACTATGAAGGTGAAAGCCTCCAACTACATACACTACGGAACTCTAAAGGCTCATCCATATTTTTTAAATTCTCAGAAACATGTGCAAGCACATGTGTGCAATTGTGTGTGTTGAGGTCACTAGGATGGGAGGTGATTTAACTCAATAAATGGGATTACAAAAATGTAGCTTCTTTTCTTTTCAATTATCTCATCTTTTTCTCAATTTTGGAAGAAAACATACACATGCTAATTAAAAGTAACATTCTTCACATTAAAATATACATTCTAATTTTTTCCACCTTTTTGGGTAAATACTTTGTCAACTCAAGTGTCAAATTCCCTGTCAAGGCTGTTTCTCTTTTTTCTTAAGGAGTCTCTCCACTCCGCCCGCCTTTCTACAAATATGTCTGGAGCAGGAAGAAGCTCACGTGTTCTTTGCAGCAGGGGAGGAGTGTCTGGTCCTGTGTTGTCCTTCTTTGTGGTCTCTGCTGAACTCAGGGCAGAAGGTAGCTCACCCTACCCAGGATTTAGGCAGCAAGCCCCTGTCCTCAGTGCAGCTGCTGCACCTCTGGGGTCCTCTGTGGCATCTCAGACAAGTTTCCCAAACTCTCTCCTTCCTCACTTTGCAGAAAACTTCCATGGCCACTTCTTGACACATAGGACTTCCCTATGCTCATAGTCTGGGTCTTCTCTACACCAAGGTTTAGAACAAAATTCTAAGATCATTGCCAGACAGACTTGGGTCTTAATATGTAAGGGGATCTTATGCAATCTAGGAAATCCTTTCAGTCTTCAGGACAATAAAAAGTTGCACATTAACTCTCTCCTCTAGCTTGATGGCTTTAATAATCCCAACCTTTCTTTAGGAAAAGGTTTCCTCTAGCTGAGTGAAGGTCACAAGCTAATGAAAAAGGGGAAAATATATTAATATGTTCCAAAACATTCTCGTAGTATCAATATCTCCTTGGTTGTCTGATCTCATTCATTTCCCACTCTTCTTTCTCCCTACCTCACCTCAACACACTAATCTTCATCCCAGAATAAAAATTCTCACTCACAGCTTTAGTTTTAAACTGACTTCTTTCAAGCCTGAACCATGTGAGCAACACAGAGGCAAGGACTTCCTGTTAGATATGAAAAAGCGAAGGGGGAAAAAGACCAAACCAATGAGTTGGAGTGTACCAGGGAGGCTTCTAAATTTGTTCTGCTGTGAATTCAAACAGGGACACTGGGAACTTCAGATACTGGCCACTTTCATAGGTGATTATTAATTAAAAGTGCATCCAAAAAAAAAAAAATCCCCCGAGGAAGGTTTGCGCCCAGCCCCTATTTGGCTCATCTGAACATAGAAGCACTTGAGAAATGCAAAATTCTTTAATCACTCCAAATTGCCCAAGCACAAACCAGGCCAAGAATGTCAATTGCTTCTAAAATAAGATGCAGGTGCTCTGAAAAATCTACAAGCAGCCTGCTCATTTTAAATTACTCTTCACTCCATGTGCCCATAGGGGAGGGAGGACTGAGGAAGGCATTTTCCATCACAGCCTCACTAGTGGAATGACAGTGGTGATTCCAAAAAATGAAAAAAGTAAACAGTGATACCTTCCACCTCCTCTTTTTGTTTAAGTTGCCCCAACCAACGTTATAGAAGCAAACACATACCCTCAGGGGACCCTTTGGCTATGGTCCTAGTGGTAGTTCGTATCATTGGTCCCAATTTTTCACCCTCCCTGAACCCATAGCCTTTGCCAATTGGTTTTGAAGTTCCTCCCCCTAAAAGTACAGAGTAAATTTCTCTACACCTTGACTTTGGGTTTGTGCATGTCATTGTCTTTGGCCATAGAATGAGGCAGAAGAGACAGTGTGTCAGTTCTGAGCCCAGGCCTCAAGAGACCTGTGTGAGTCTTCTTGCTCTTGGGGACTTTTGCTATTGCCACAAGTGGAATATGGCCTGGCTAGCCCTCTCTGGTCCCAGGAGGAGGATGGGAAGAAATTCATGGAACAGAGCTGCTCCATCCAAACAGAAT
>NW_007733054.1:21347-23528 GCF_000696425.1 Galeopterus variegatus | reverse complement strand
CTTCCCCACCCTGACTCCATTTCTCATCTTATGCAAGGAGCTACTATGGCTATCTGGAAGACTAACCATTTAGGTGTTAAACTAAGAATGTCCAATAAGTATTTACTGAACTCCAAACACTTTACTAGGGACACAACATGAGTAAGACATGGTCCTTGGCTTCAGTAAACTAAAAGTGTAGTGGAAAACAGAGTGGATATTATTTTAAGTGTTTCACATGTATTATTCATTTAACCCCCATGACAATCCTATGAGATCTTATTCCCATTTTGTAAAATGGTTAACCAGACCCAAATCACACATCTAGTAAATAGCAGAGCAGGAATTGAAACCTGGTAGCCTGGTTTCAGAGACCATGCTGTTAACCACTTTGCTACAACAAGATCTTTTAAAATTAAATATGTACATGCTCCATGATGGAGCAGTTTTACCTGCTGTCATCTCTCCTTGCAGTTGTGTACAAGACAACATGGTTCTTTACTGCAGAACCACTTATGATATTGATAAACTGAAAGAATGTAATGAAGGAACATATGAAAAATGTGCATTGCATGATACCATTTATATTAATATTTTAGATTCCTTTAGGTAGATGTGTGTATGTAAATATTCATACATAAGAAAAGCCACCTCTTGGGAGGTAACCTGGAAAGAAGGTCGAAGACTCAGAATGATTTTGGAATTACGTGTAATGTTTCAAGTTTTAAAAATGACACCATAGTTTTATATTATTCATTCAAATAAAAATTGCTATTTTTAATCTCCCCTTAACAAAAAACTCAATGAGAAACTCCAAAGGCTGACTTGAAGAATAATCTATGAGCTTAGCACGAGCTGTGTAACAGTTTGGCAGAGGAAATATAACAAGCTAAAAACATTAGGACTAGAAAATTACAAAATATAGATAGAATCACACCCTCCAAATGAATATACACACAGAAAGGTTCAAAGGGGGGATTAACATGCTAATAAGTAAAGGTTTGACTTCTACCCTCACATTAACATAGACTGGTATAANGAAGACATTCTGTCATCTGCACTGGGAAAGTATGAGAAATAAGACAACACTGAGTTTGAATGCAAATTTACTAGCTGTGTGGCCTTGGGCAAATTACTCACCTTCTCTGAGCCTCAATTATTTAATGTATAAAATAGGACCTCATAGGCCAGTTAAATTAGGTAAAGAATATAGAACACCCAGCATGATGTGTGACATATACCAGTAGAAGATACTTAATAAATGCTTATTTCTTCCCCACCCTGACTCCATTTCTCATCTTATGCAAGGAGCTACTATGGCTATCTGGAAGANCAGCATGAAACAGTCAGTACTAGCGCGAGGAAGGAAGATCAACCCAGTCTGGCCTGAGGAGACCTGGTTTCTTTCCTTGGCCTTCCCTAATTCAGTCACCACCTCCACATATTCAGAAATTTATACACAAAAGGGGCTTTGGAGACCATACAGCCTTGTTACTTTAAAGATGAGGAAACACAGACATGGGCAGGAGAAGTGGGTTGCCCAAGGTCCCCTGGTAGCAGGAGATCCTGAACTAGGATTTCAGCCCTTTACTGATCACTGCACAGTCTCATGGATGCATGGATGACCTCTCCATTAACAGGTGAGAATGGAGCTATAGTGACACTTGTCCACACCATGGGCAGCTGTAATGGCACACATCTGTATAAGGCAGTTTGACCTGTGCAAAGGAGAAGGCTTTAAGCCTGAAAAGTTTATTAAGCAAAACCTACTCTTGAAAGATACATGGTAGCACCAAGCATAAACACTAATTTGTTCATTCATGAATTCTTTTATTCTCAAAATAAAATATTTTCTATGCATTACTGGGCATCATGAGTATGGTACAGTGACAAGCACTTTTAGAGATTAGAAATGCATTCCCTTTTCAGGAATTAAACCTATTAAGAGAATACGATGACCGTGTGTTACTGCGATATTAACAAATATAAGCAATGTAAAAAATCCAGCAATCTATAAGAATAATAATACATTATAAGTAAGTGGGATTCATCCCAGGAATACAGGGTTGGATTAATATCTGGAAATGAATCAATATAATTCACCACATTAAAGAATAAACAGAAAAAACATATCACTACCTGAGATGCGGAAAGGTTTGACAAAATTTAAAAACTTTTTCATGATAAAACCTCTCACAATAC
>NW_007733054.1:18475-21242 GCF_000696425.1 Galeopterus variegatus | reverse complement strand
CCATTAACAGGTGAGAATGGAGCTATAGTGACACTTGTCCACACCATGGGCAGCTGTAATGACACACATCTGTATAAGGCAGTTTGACCTATGCAAAGGAGAAGGGTTTAAGTCTGAAACGTTTATTAAGCAAAACCTACTCTTGAAAGATACATGGTAGCACCAAGCATAAACATTAATTTGTTCATTCATGAATTCTTTTATTCTCAAAATAAAATATTTTCTATGCATTACTGGGCATCATGAGTATGGTACAGTGACAGGCACTTTTAGAGATTAGAAATGCATTCCCTTTTCAGGAATTAAACCTATTAAGAGAACATGATGACCGTGTGTTACTGCGATATTAACAAATGTAAGCAATGTAAAAAATCCAGCAATCTATAAGAATAATAATACATTATAACTAAGTGGGATTCATCCCAGGAATACAGGGTTGGATTAATATCTGAAAATGAATCAATATAATTCACCACATTAAAGAATAAACAGAAAAAACATATCACTACCCGAGATGCGGAAAGGTTTGACAAAATTTAAAAACTTTTTCATGATAAAACCTCTCACAATACGGGAAATAGAAGGGAGCTTCCCAAGTGTGATAAAGCGCATATGTGACAAACCTAGAACTAACATCATATTAAATGGTGAAACACTGCACACTTTTTCCCAAGATCAGGAACAAGGCAAAGATGTCTATTCTCACTCTCTCTTCAACAATGTACTAAAAATCCTAGCCAGTGCAATAGACAAAAATAAAATCAGATCACGAGGAACTTTATTACTCACATACAATATGATTGTGTACTCACAAAGTCCTACGGAATGTAAAAAATGAACAAATAAACTAATAAATGAATCGGCAAAGTGACAAGATACATTGTCAATATGAAAAATCAATTGTATTTTTGTATATAATAATATATAATTCAAAAATAAAATGATATAATTTAAAATATAAAAATAAAATTCTTAGAAATAAATTTAGCAAAACATGTACAATCTATATACAACAAACTATAAAAAATTAAGAGAAATTTTTAAAAATTTAACAAAAGATATACTATATTAAGATATACATGTTAAAATGTCAATTTCCCCAAAATTGATAGATTCAAAGCCATCCCAAGCAAATACCAGCAGAATTTTCTGAAGAAATTGCCCAGTTGATCCTAAAATTTCTATGAAAATTCATGTGATTTAGAAGAACCAAAACAATCTTGAAAAATAAGAATGTTTGAGGGCTCATATTATTTGAATTTAAGATTTATTATGAAATTGCAGTAATCAAGAAAGTGTGATACTGGTATAAGGAGAGACAAATAGATAAATGGAAAAGAATGTCATCTAGAAATAAACCTAGAAAACACTTTAAACTGATTTTCAACAAGGACACCAAAGCGGAAAGCCCCAGCAGCCCTGGGAGGCCCTGCTGAGGTGGGCTGAGGAGACCAGTGTGGCACAGGTGGCCCCTCCCCGCTTAGACATGGAGGGAAGCCCCAGTGGCCATGGCAGGTCTCCCAGAGGTGAGTTGAGACCCACACAGTGCTGGGGCTCATTCTATGGCCACAGATTCTGGGACAGGACCCAAGATGGTATAATATAGCCACTACTGCACCTACTGTCAAGCGAGGACAATTCACCACCACAGTAGCAGCCAGGGCCACTCTACAGGTAACCTACTGCTCACTGGACTACACTGACATAAGAAGAGTCACCAGTAAAGCCAGCAAATAGAGGAAGAAATCTTCATACTCATAGCCAACCTAAGAGTAATAGAAGATGCAAACCATCTACCAAATGACCAAACATCAAAGAAAAATTACTAGAACTACAAATAAACAAGAAGATATGACACAACTGAAGGAATACAGTAATGATCAAATTTCAGACTCCATGGAACAGGGAATCCTTGAAATGTCTGAAAAAGAACTCCAAGCAATGATCTTAAGAAAATTCAAAGAAATAAAAGAAGACTCAATTAGAGAACACAAGGAAACAAGGAAAAATATCCAGAATATGAAATAGGAAATTTACAAAGAGATCAATACTTTAAAAAAGAGTGTAGCAGAACTCCTAGAAATGAAAAATTCACATATTGAAATAAAAAACACAACAGAGAGCTTGAGCAGCAGGGTAGAGCAAGCAGAAGGAAGAATTTCAGATCTCGAAGATGGTCTTTTCAAATAACCCAGGCAGACAAAAAAAAAAAGAAAAAAAGAATTTAAAATAATGAGGAAAATCTAAGAGAGATAGCCGACAGCCTCTGTCACTCTAACATCCAAACTGTGGGCATTCCAGAAGGGGAGAAGAAAGAAAAAGGTATTGAAAACCTACTCAAGGAAATAGCAACAGAAAACTTCCCAGGTTTAGGGAGAGATACAGACCTTCAGATCCAGGAAGCTCAAAGATCCCTGAACAGATTCAATCCAAAAAGATCCACCCCAAGACACATTATAGTTAAATTTGCAAAGCTCAAAGACAACGAGAAAATTCTAAAAGCAGCAAGAGAAAAGTGTCAAGTCACCTATAGGGGAGCCCCCTTCGGACAAACAGCAGACTGCTCAAACAAAACCCTACAGGCCAGAAGAAAGTGGAAAGATATATTCAAAATACTAAAAGAAAAAAATTGCCAGCCAAGACTTCTGTACCCAGCAAGGCTCTCCTTCAGAAATAAGGGAGAAATAGTATATTTCCCAGACAAATAAAAGTTGTGGGAGTTCGCCACCAAACAACCAGACCTGCAAGAAATTCTCAAGGGAGTCCT
>NW_007733054.1:14538-17799 GCF_000696425.1 Galeopterus variegatus | reverse complement strand
ATCTGAACACCCCTCTCTCAGTATGGGACAGATCTTCCAGGCAACAAATCAACAATGATACACAGGATTTAATGTACACTTTAGACCAATTGGACCTGGCAGATACGTACAGAACATTTCACCCAACAACTAAAGAATATACTTTCTTTTCATCAGCTCACGGAACGTTCTCCAGGATACATCACATATTAGGTCACAAATCTAGTCTTAGAAAATTCTTTAAAACTGAGATCATTCCAAGTATCTTTTGAGACCACAATGGACTAAAAGTGGAAATTGATGATAAGTAAAACTCTGGAAACTATACAAATACATGGAAACTAAACAATAAGCTCCTGAATGACCTATGGTCCAAGAAGAAATTAAACAGGAAATCAAAAAATTTCTTGAAACTAATGAAAATAAAGATACATCATACCAAAACCTGTGGGATACTGCCAAAGCAGTACTAAGAGGCAAATTTATTACAATAAGTGCTCACATCAAAAGAACAGAAAGACTTCAAATAAATGACCTAACACTACACCTTAAAGAACTTGAAAAACAACAATCCAAACCTAAAGGTAGTAGACGGAAAGAAATAATTAAGATCAGCGTGGAACTAAATGAAATAGAGACCCAGAAAACAATAGAAAAGATCAACAAAAGAAAAAGTTGGTTTTTCAAGAAGATAAATAAAATAGACAAGTCCTTAGCTAGGTTAACAAAAAAAAAAAAAAGAAGGAAGACCCAAATAACAAAAATCAGACATGAAAAGGGAGACATTACAACTGACACCACAGAAATATAAAGAATCATTAGATATTATTATAAACAACTGTATGACAACAAATATGGAAATCTGGAAGATATGGATAAGTTTCTAGATATGTACAAACTACCAAGACTGAACCAAGAAGAGAGAGGAAACCTGAACAGACCAATAACAAGCAACAAGATTGAAGCAGTAATCAGCAATCTTCCAACAAAGAAAAGTCTGGATCCAGATGGCTTTACAGCTGAATTCTATCAAACATCTAAAGAGGAGTTAATACCAATTCTACTCAAACTATTCCAAAAAATTGAAACAGAAGCTCCTCTCCCAAACTCATTCTATGATGTCAACATAACTCTGATACCAAAACCAGATAAAGACATAACAAAAAAAGAAAAATACAGCCAATATCCTTGATGAACACAGACACAAAAATCCTCAAGAAAATATTAGCAATCAGATTACAGCAACACATTAAAAAAATTATATACCATGATCAAGTGGGATTCATACCACTTATGCAAGGATTGCTTAACAAATGAAAGTCAATAAATGTGTTACATCACATCAACAAACTCAAGGATAAAGACCATATGATTATCTCAATAGAAGCAGAAGAAGCATTTGACAGAATTCAACATCACTTCATGATAAAGACTCTCAACAAAATAGGTATAGAAGGAAAGTATCTCAACACAATAAAAGCCATTTATGACAAGCCCACTGTCAGTATCATTCTGAATGGAGAAAACCTGAGGGCTTTTCCCTTAAGAACAGGAACAAGACAAGGATGCCCATTCTCACCATTTCTATTTAACATAGTACTGGAGGTACTAGGCAGAGCAATCAGGCAAGAGGAAGAAATAAATGGAATACAGATTGGAAAAGATGAAGTCAAACTGTCTCTATTTGCAGATGACATGATACTATATATAGAAAAACCTAAAGACTATCAAAAAACTCCTAGAGCTGGTTAATAACTTCAGTAACATTGCAGGATACAAAATAAATGCCAGCAAATCAGTTGCATTTATATACTCAAACAATGAGCTAACAGAAAGGGAAATAAAGAAAGTAAGTCCATTTACAATTGTCACAAAAAAATAAAATACCTAGGGATCAATTTAACCAAGGAAGTGAAAGATCTCTACAATGAGAACTACAAACCGCTACTAAAAGAAATTAAAGAAGACACAAAAACATGGAAAAATATTCCATGCTCTTGGATTGGAAGAATTAACAGTGTGAAAATGTCTATACTAACCAAAGTGATCAACAGATTCAATGCAATCCCCATCAATACCAATGACATTTTTCACAGAAATGGAAAAAACAACCTTAACTTTCATATGGAAAAACAAAAGACCCTGAATAGCCAAAGCAATCCTGATCAAAAAATAAAGCCAGAGGCATAACACTACCTGACTTCAAATTATACTACAAAGCTGTAGTAACCAAAACAGTGTGGTACTGGCATAAAAAGAGACAATTGGACCAGTGAAGCAGAATAGAGAACCCAGAAATCACCCCTCAGGCTTACAGCCATCTGATATGTGACAAAGGCAACAAAAACATACATTGGGGAAAAAACTGACTCTTCAATAAGTGGTGCTGGGAAAATTGGATATCCATATGCAGAAGAATGAAACTAGATATGCACCTCTTACCCTATACTAAAATCAACTCAAAATGGATTAAAGATTTAAGTATAAGACCTAAAACTGTAAAATTACTAAGGGAAAATACAGGTGAAACATTTCAGGAATTAGGTCTGGGCTCAGACTTTATGAACATGAGCCCAAAAGCACAAGCAACAAAAGAAAAAATAAACAAATGGGACTATTTGAACTCAAAAGCTTCTGCATAGAAAAGGAAATAACGGAGTGAAACGACAACCTACAGAGTGGGAGAAATTTTTGCTAACTATGCATCTGACATGGGATTAATATCCACAATATACAAGGAACTCAAGCAAAAGCAATTCGACAGTAAAAAAACACATAACCCAATTAAAAAATGGGCAAAGAAGCTGAATAGACAGTTTTAAGGAAGACATGCAAATGGCCAACAGGTACAGGAAAAAATGCTCAACATCACTAGTCATCAGGGAAATGTAAATTAAAACCACATTGAGATACCACCTCACCCCAGTTAGACTGGCTATAATAAAAAAGACAGTGAACAACAAATGCTGGAGAGGGTGTAGAGAGAAGGGAACTCTCCTGCACTGTTGGTGGGACTGTAAACTAGTACAACCACTATGGAAAACAGTATGGAGGTTTCTCAAACAACTATAGATAGATCTTCCGTACAATCCAGCAATCCCACTTCTGGATATATACCCAGAGGAATGGAAATCATCATGTCAAAGGGATACCTGCACTCCCATGTTCATCGCAGCTCTCTTTACAATACCCAAGATACGGAACCAACCTAAATGTTCATCGATGGATGACCGGATAAGGAAACTGTGGTATATATACACCATGGAATACTACTCTGCCATA
>NW_007733054.1:11587-13525 GCF_000696425.1 Galeopterus variegatus | reverse complement strand
GAAGGGGGAGGGAGGGTGGGGATAATTGGGTGGGGGACACAGGGTACAATCGCAATTTGTGGTCATGGGCATCTGCCAGTATGGATCTGGCCTTCACATCTTGGGCATGAGGGTGACAATCAGTTTTGTATCTCATGAATATTTATAACCAATAAAAAAAAAGACACCAAAGCAATTTGATGTGGAAAAAAAAGTTTAAAAAATGTTAACAAGTGGCACTGTTATATATATATATGCAGATATCTAATTTTTTGTATGTATGCGTGTGTGTGTATATCCCCTCAAATCATGCCTCATTCTATAAACAAAAATTAATTCTTTTTTTTTTTTGTGACCGGGAAGGGGATCGTAACCCTTGGCTTGGTGTCGCCCACACCACGCGCAGACAGTGAGCGCACCGGCCATCCCTATATAGGATCCGAACCTGCGGCCTCAGCACTCCAAGCCCTGCTGCGCTCCCAGCACCGCACTCTCCTGAGTGAGCCACGGGGTCGGCCCCCAAAATTAATTCAAGATGGAACATAGGCTGGAATAAAAGCTGGATCCATAAAGTATCTAGAGGAAAACACAGTAATATTTCTGTGACTTTGGAAAAAGCAATTATTTCTTCAATAAAACAAAACATGTAATAGACATAAAAGAAAAAAATGATATATTGAATACAATCAGATTTAAAACTTTTTTCCTTTTAAAGACACTATTCAAAAATAAAAAAGTAGGCCATAGAAGACAATATTTGTAAAACAAATATAAGAATTACAAATCAACAATAAAAACACAAACAGCCCAACTTTTAAATAAATGGGCAATGACGTGAACAGACACTTCTGAAAAGAAGATTTGCAGTTGCCAACAAGCACTTGAAAAGAGACCCAACATAATTCAGTCATCAGAGAGTACAATTTAAACCACAATAAGATAGCATTCCATGCTCACTGAATGGCTAAAATAAAAAAAGGCTAACAATACCAAATGTTGGCATGTGGAGCAATTGGAACTCTCTCATTCATCCCTGCCGGGAGCTTAAAGTGGTGTAACCACTTTGGAGGACTGTTTGGAGTTTTGTGTAAAGTTAAACATGCATTTATTATACAACTCAGCAATTTCATTTCAATGAACTTGCCCAAGAGAAACAAAAATATTGGTTCACTAAAATACTTATATAAGAATCTTCATTGAAGCTTTATTAATCATAGCTGAAAACTAGCAACAATATAAATGTCCATAAACAGGGGAATGAATACAAATATTTTAGTATATTCAAATAATGGGACACTAGTCGGGATAAACCATTGATACGTAAAAAAACACAGATGAATCTCCAAAACATTATTGAGAAAATGGCCAGACACAAAAGAGTGCATTTATGTAAAGTTCAAGAACATGTAAAACTAATCTATGGGACTAGAAATTTAATAGCGGTTGTCTTCCTGAGGGGGAGGAGGTTGGAAGCAGAAGGGCCCAAGAGGACTTTCTAGGGTGATGAAACTATACTATATATTGTTTTGAGTGGTTGTTACACTAGCATATAAAATTGTCAAAATAACATGAACTGAACATCAAACTAAATAGATATGAGCTCCTAGAAGAAAACTTTATATGCAAATTTATGTTAATTTTTTAAAAATACGCTTAAAAATGCAAGAAAGATATTTATGCATTCCATTTCAGGATGAAGAACTAACCTTTGCACTGTGATCCAAAGTAAAACATCTACATTTTTCATTCCATTACCAAAATAAAAAGTATTCAGCATCATTAAGCAGAGACTCTGGGTGTCTGTGTATCTTTTATTCTCTCTCCCTGCCCCTTCTCTTTCTCCCTTCCTCTATCTCTCTTTTCTCTATCCTTCCTCCCTCCCACCCTCCAACTCTTCCTCTCCTTCTTTCATCCCTCTCTTTCCTCTCCCTCTCTCCCCTTTCCTTTCCTCTTCTTTTC
>NW_007733054.1:9296-11039 GCF_000696425.1 Galeopterus variegatus | reverse complement strand
TCTCCTTCTTTCATCCCTCTCTTTCCTCTCCCTCTCTCCCCTTTCCTTTCCTCTTCTTTTCCTTCTTTTTCTTTTGAAGGTCCCTAAAAAATTGGATAAGATTCTGTGAAGAACACAATTTCACATTATCCAAGAATTTAAGTTTTGTGTGACCACAGCCTAACAAATACATCCAAATGCTTATGCATCAAACCTCTCTCGGGCCGGCCTGGTGGTGCACTGCTACAGTGCGCCACTTGGGAGTGCGGTGGTGCTCCCGCCGAGGGTTCGGATCCCACATACAGACCGGCCGCTCACTGGCTGAGCGAGGTGCGGACGCAACACCGAGGGTTGCGATCCCGTTGCCGGTCCCAGTCCGGTACGGGCGTGACACTGAGGGTTGCGATCCGTTGCCAGTCACGAAAAAAGACAAAAAGAAAAAAAAAAAAAAACCTTTCTCCATGGGCCTGCACAAGCCTCCAACCAGGTTGTGGTGTTCTTGTAGCTCCTTCTAACAGGAATCCAATTGAAAGCGCAGATTCTAGCTTTTATTTTATGTCAGTTCATTTCTTATAAGCCTCTTTCTAGGTTTGAGTTTCCAATTTTCCAGTGTTCAAGAAGGTCTGATGTGGGTCTGGTCTTAACTGATCCATTCTGCAGTTGTTGGATTTTTCTCCCGTGGACCCCAAGGTACACCTTCCTCTATGATTACACAAGTCTCATGGTTTCCCAGCTGGGCAAAGGCTGGCCTGTATGAAGCCATGGACACTTGGTTCTAGCACTAGTTCCTTATCACGGCAACAGCAATGGGTTTGTGCCTTCTAAGGTTGGACCGAATGAATTGACACAGAGGAGATAAATGCTTAAGGCTGACCAGCTGCAGTTTCTGGGCACACGCAGATATTCTTGGCATTTGACTTGCCAACAACTGCTCCATCTTTCACAACACTCTAACTGTAAAGTGGTCCCTGCCTGTGTTTCAGGAAGGTTGCTTTAGATTTTTGAAAAGGATCTTTTCCTTCCTGCAACTCTATCCTCTTTTTCAAGACAGGAATTGCTTTAAAAATCATCAGTTCCATTGTCCATCTTGCATTTACTAGTTGCACAAGTAGGTAGAGCATGGGATCTTGAGTTTCTATTGTTATCTGGGTAGTCATTTGTTCTCATAACTGTGCCTTGTGAGTAGGCGTATGTGTGTGTGTGCATGTGCATGTGCATGTGCATGTGTGTGTGTGATGAAAATGCAACCATTTAATTTTGAAGAATTTGTTTGAGTCTCTGTCTGTAAAGACCTCCACTTCTAGACTCTACTTAGCTAAACCCATCATATATCAGCCTATATTTGTCATCATTATCTCTGCAGCCATTCCTGATCCTTTCTAATAAACAGATATTGACTTCATATAAAATCAGATTTATTGTAAGTTTCTTCCTGTACTTGGTCTCATATTTATGCCTTTCTCAGCCCTCCCCTAACTGAATAGCCACTGAAGCCACAGTAATATACTTGAGATTTAAACCAATGGTTAATTTTCTTAGAATGGTTCTCCTGTTTGCCAGGGTATTGTGCTTTTCTCCAACACAGGCCAGGAACTTTTGATAATATAATGTGATATGGATAAAAGGAAAATGACCAACTGTAAGGTTCTATCTACAAAGTTTATTTAAGTCAGCAAACATCTCTGGGGCACCCATTATGCATAGAACCTAGAAAGACATAAACTTTTCCCTTTATATGTAATTGTCTCTTTCATAACGATCATA
>NW_007733054.1:2889-8590 GCF_000696425.1 Galeopterus variegatus | reverse complement strand
GAACCTAGAAAGACATAAACTTTTCCCTTTATATGTAATTGTCTCTTTCATAACGATCATACACTCTATCCAAGTTAAGATATTTTATAAAAGGCAAAGTATTCCAAAATGCCATTGTCAATGAGCCAGGAAATCAAGGGCACCATACATTCTAATATTCTGTAGTGGTACAGAATATGATGAATCTGTGCTGTTGTCTAGAAAGCGGGATGTTCTCATCCAGTTTCTGCACTAAGGTATTGGAAAAAGAATAGAATGTACAGGTGGATCGGAAACACAAAAGGTAGAAAGGAAAACCTACTGAGAAATGATCGAACCTTCGTAAAGTTGTCCACAGAAAGATTTTCCAAGCATGATCTTTCCTGGATAATAATGACAATTTTTAATACTTATTGAATGTTTATACTATGTACCAGGCATTATTCTAAACCTTCATATGCCTTAAAGTATTTAATTTTACCATGAGGTGGATATTACTGTCCTCATGTTACAGATGAGCAAAATAAAGCACAAAAAACTTACCCAGTGTCACAGAGCTAATAAATGACAAAGCTGGGATTTGAACCTAGTCAGGTTACAGAACCCAGGCTCTTGTCCATGATGGTTGGTGATTCCATTTACTCAGTAAAATAAGAAGATTTTTTTGTTAATTATTTCTGTCCACAATAGAGAGTGTTTCAAGAATGCATATTAACTTCCTCTGACTTAGATCATGTATACATACCCCCTTGAAGCAGATGTCAAATCTTTCCCTCAAGGATTGTACAGAAGAAAAACAAAGACCATAAGATATGTTCTTTCATCAGTGTTCCTTCCCACATTCTTTAAACAAAACCTTATTAAAAGATACTTTATGTTGATTCCAGTGACAGATTTTAGGGTTTCAAAACTGTATTCCAGGAATTTTTCCTTTAGGCCAATGGGTATCACATATTTTTAGCAGCAAAGCTGATTATAGTTGCTTTCTTCACCCTGAAAATCTTATGCAGAACCCTGCAATATATATCAGGTTAAAGTGAAGAGTGAGTCCTCCAGCAGCAGTTTAATTTTTCTTTGTTTGACAGGAAATGCTTCCTCATTTGTAGAGTTCCCAAAACAAGTCAGTGGAACTCTAGGGTTGGTAAGTGTCTGGCTGAAAGGAGGATACAGTGAAAAGAGCAACAAACTGGGAACTAGAAAAGTTGATTAGCTTGACTTTGGGAACATTTCTTAGTCTCCTTGAGGCTTATTTTCTTCATTTTGCAGAAAAGGTTTTGGTGTCTAGAAATTCTTTAATGCTTCCAGTATGACATTCTACAGTTGTATAGATTTGGTGCTAGTTGGTTTCAGGACAGTGTGCTCTTTCTGGTCCCTACTTTCTTAGGAAGGGTCAGTGAAAGAAATACTCTGTGAAATAACAAAGGAAAACCCTATTATGACCCTCTGTGCCTTTCCACCTCCCAGCCATTCAATCAGTTATACCCCGGACTAATTGTGCTGTAGAATCCACTGAGAAAATCCAATACAACCCTCATTTCTCCTAACAATACAGCAATTTCCAGCAGGTGTTAGGTGGTTAAAAAAATTAAAGAGCAAAAAAACTTACACCAGATATAAACTATATAAATACTACCACACAGGTGTTGGGAGGGAACAAGTTCCCCAAATTATGCAAATAAGTTTCTTTTCTTGACAACTCTTTTTATTTTTTTTTAATAATTATTATTATTACTGGCAACTCAACTTTTTAGAATAGCTATACACATTTCTTCAGGCATTTTTATTAAAATATCAACTGTCCATCTTTGTGAGTTAATTCACACAATTATATCTTCGAACTTCTCCCAAATTCTTGAAGCCAAGAAAATTAAATGATTTGTTTTCTGAGAACATAAAGCAGTGAAAAATGGCAGAATGAATTGCTTCACACAGTTTATGAAAAAGCATCATTTCAACCCTAGTTACATACTCTCCTCCCATTCAACTTTATCTCCAGATCCATTAATGAAAACAGCATTTGAGGTGGGTTTTTCCTATAAATTGCTCTCTCCTCTGATGGACTCTACTGACCTACTGCTCAAAAGACAAGCAGACCAGGCTAAAAGGTAAGAGAGCAGAGAGGCACTGATCATCTACACAGAACTTGGGTAAGTGTTTGATATTTACTGAAAACACAAAGGAAGATGCTTTTCTTCCTTTGCTTTTCATCCATGGAGATCCTTTTAAAAATCAACATGGAAGACATTTGCATTAGGCCATTTTCGTGTTGCTATAACAGAATACCTGAGACTGGGTAATTTATAAAGAAAAATGGTTTATTTGGTTTATGATTCTGGGACAGCTGCATCTGGGACAGACCTCAGGCTGCTTGTACTCATGGCAGAAAACAGCAGGCAAGCCAGTGTGAGAAAGAGATGACATGGTGAGAAAGGATGCAAGAGAGAGAGATGCCAGGCTCTCTTTAACAACCAGCTCTCTTGGGAACTAACAGGGTGAGAACTCACTCACCCTCCCCGCTTTTTATGAGGGAGGGCATTAATCTATTCATGAGAAATCCACCCCCATGACTCAGACACCCATCACTTGGCCTCACCTCTCAATACTGCCATATCAGGGATCAAATTTCAACACGAGTTTTGGAGGACCAATCATATCCAAACTATAGCAATATCCTAAGTATCACGGTATTCTAAAAGGTTTTAAATAGAAAACCCAGGAATCAACCCACATACTTACAGCCAACTGATCTTCAACAAAGGCACCAAGAACATACATTGGGGAAAAGACTGCCTTTTCAATTAATGATGCTGGGAAAATTGGACATCCATATGCAGAAGAATGAAACTGTACATGCACCTCTCACTATATACCAAAATCAACTCAAAATGGATTAAAGACTTAAATATAAGATCTGAAACCATAAAATTACTAAAAGAAAACAAAGGGGAAACACTGCAAGAAGTAGGACTGGCCAAAGACTTTATGAGTAAGACCGCAAAAGCACAAGCAACAAGAGAAAAAATAAACAAATGGGATTATATCAAATTAAAAAGCTTCCACACAGCAAAGAAAACAATCAACAGAGCAGAAAAACAATATACAGAATTGGAAAAAATATTTTCAAACTGTACATCTGACAATGGTTTAATATCCAGAATATATAAGGAACTCAAACAGCTATACAGTAAAAAAANCTCCCCGCTTTTTACGAGGGAGGGCATTAATCTATTCATGAGAAATCCACCCCCATGACTCAGACACCCATCACTTGGCCTCACCTCCCAATACTGCCATATCAGGGATCAAATTTCAACACGAGTTTTGGAGGACCAATCATATCCAAACTATAGCAATATCCTAAGTATCACGGTATTCTAAAAGGTTTTAAATAGAAAACCCAGGAATCAACCCACATACTTACAGCCAACTGATCTTCAACAAAGGCACCAAGAACATACATTGGGGAAAAGACTGCCTTTTCAATTAATGATGCTGGGAAAATTGGACATCCATATGCAGAAGAATGAAACTGTACATGCACCTCTCACTATATACCAAAATCAACTCAAAATGGATTAAAGACTTAAATATAAGATCTGAAACCATAAAATTACTAAAAGAAAACAAAGGGGAAACACTCCAAGAAGTAGGACTGGCCAAAGACTTTATGAGTAAGACTGCAAAAGCACAAGCAACAAAAGAAAAAATAAACAAATGGGATTATATCAAATTAAAAAGCTTCCACACAGCAAAGAAAACAATCAACAGAGCAGAAAAACAACATACAGAATTGGAAAAAATATTTTCAAACTGTACATCTGACAATGGTTTAATATCCAGAATATATAAGGAACTCAAACAGCTATACAGTAAAAAAAAAAAAAAAAAACCCAAATAATCCAGTTAAAAAGTGGGCAAAGGAGATGAATAGACATTTTTCAGAAGAATACATACGAATGGCCAACAATGTATGAATAGTACATGAAAAAATGCTCAGCCTCACTAATCATCAGGGAAATGCAAATCAAAACCACATTCAGATATCATCTCACCCCAGTTAGACTGTCCATTATTAAAAAGACTGAGAGTAACAAATGCTGCTGAGGATGTAGGGAAAGGGGAACTCTCCTACACTGCTGGTAGAAGGGTAAATTAGCATGGCCATTATCGAAAACAGTATGGAGGTTTCTCAAACAACTACAAATAGAACTATCATACGATCCAGCACTCTCACTATTGGATATATACCCAGAGGAATGGAAATCATTACGTGAAAGGGATACCTACACTTAGATGTTCATCATAGCTCTATTTACAATAGCCAAAATATGGAACCAACCATCAACACATGACTGGATAAGGAAAATGTGGTATATATACAGAATGGAATACTACTCAGCCATGAAAAGGAATGAAATTCTGACATTTGTAGCAGCATGGATGAACCTGGAGAAAATTATCTTAAGTAGTATAAAGCCAGACACAGAAAGAGAAATACTATATGTTCTCACTCATAACTGGGTGCTGAGAAAGGAAGGAAAGAAGTAAGGAAGGAAGGAAGAAAAGACCACAATAATACATTGAACTTTCAGAAGAAGAGAACAGAGCTAAGTATACTAGAGATGGGAGGTAGAGAGGGAGGGGGTTGGGAAGTGATAGGTTGGGTGGAGGGCATGGGGGATGATTACAATTTGTAATGATGAATATGCTAATAAAAATTTTAAAAATTTTTTAAAAAGGAGTTTGAGACATTTTCTCTTTAGAATGTCAGCATATCAGTGAAACATTTGGAAACAATCATTGTCAAACTCTTCCCGAGGCTATGCCAACTTAAAGAGGATGAGTGCCTAAACCATCACTTAATGGTCACATAATTTTAACAGCAAACGGGGCAAAGCACATCTAGGAGTTTTGACTATAAGGCAACAAGGCTCATTATACAAACAACCAAAACCAATCATTATAATATCGCCATTTGTCATCAGTCAACTCTTCACAAAGGGATGCAAACACTTTGAGCTAGAGCAATCCCTCCCTCTTAAGCAGTACTTCTCAACCATGGCAGCAAATTAGAATCATTTAGAAAACTTTGTAAGAGGAATAGCAATGTCTGGACTCTACCCACCAAAATCTGAATCTTTGGGGGATCAGGACCAGTTATCTGCAGCTAAAGTTGAGAATCACTGTCTAAAGAAGATGGTGGAGCTGTGGGAATGATATTAGCAGAGATCTAAAACATTAACCATTTTTTCTTTACTTGTAAAAGACAAGTTTACACAAGCTAAATGATGTTAGCATCAGAAGTCATAAATGAGACCCATGCTAAGAATGACCATCATCCCAGTTTGTCCAAGAGAATCCTGGTGTATGCCTGTCAGTTCAGTGTAGTTATTAATAGCACTCCCTTTCATTTTAAAAAAACATGTGGTTTAAATGATGCTTTATATGGTAGCCTTATCCATGAAGCTCCACAAGAAAAGCAGCCACAAATCCCGGCTGGGCTTCTTATCTTGCTCACTCCTCACATGACGGTACCTTAGTGGTCGTCAAGATACTCCTCTCTACCCAATACTCATCACTGAAAAACACTTATAGTTTATCTCCTTTTGGACACTTGTGCAACTCAAGCTAGTCTTTGCCTTTGGTGCTTTTCCATACTACTTTCCCTCAAATTTAGCATCTATCTCAGCTGCACATTAGAAACTCCTGGGGAAGGTTAAAT
>NW_007733054.1:0-1438 GCF_000696425.1 Galeopterus variegatus | reverse complement strand
AAAACTCCCCTGATTCAAACATTCAGGGTTTGAAGTTGCAAAATGCCTCCTCCTTTCTGTGTATGCCAGTCCCCTTCTCATGACTGTGAATTTGGGACATCCTATCTTGTTAAAAAAGAAAGAAGAAGCTATTAGAGTTGTTAGACCTGAGGAGAACACTACTGAAACACTCCTCCTTTAATATAACAAGGGGGCTCGAGGGCATAAAAAATGGGTAAAATTTGGCCAGAAAATGCCCAAAGGGATAAAGCCATAAAACTGGTCTAGAGTTTCCTAGAATAGTGAAAGAGGGAGTTATACTGCAGCTGACAAAGAAAAGTGAGGTCACCAATATTTAGACATCATCTCCCTACTCAGGACTAAGCAATATTTATTCAAGTGCCACTAGACACAGATGTTTCCCAGGGACTCTTTCCTTTACAATTTTTCCTTGTATTCTATATCCTCTCTTTGAATAAACTTATCCAAATGTATAGCTCCAAGTAACATAAACACTTAAGTACATTATAAACCTATATTTGTAGCACAGAGATGTCTCTGTGTTCTAGAAATCTAGTTCAAGTTGTTTTCTAGATGTCTTTGATATTCCAAATCTCTCATAATCCCTGTCCTGACCCTTGATAATACCATGACTATATCTCTTCAGACAAAATTCTCAGTCATCTTTTTCTTACTACCCATATCAATCTAGACTCAAGCCCAGTTAATTCTTCCACACAATTTCCAAAATCCATCACATCCTTTCTGTACCTACAGTCCCTGCTCTGGTTCAGTCTCCCATCTTCTGCTGCCTACATATCCTACCAGGCTTTTCAATGATTTCCTTCCCTCTGGTCTCTCCCCATCTAACCTACCTTTTAGATGGTCACTAATTGCTCTTTCAGCAGCCCTAAAATTCTCATATAACTTTCATTCTGATCCAAACAAATATCAATGATTTCCCAAAGACTTACATAATGCGTCCCACTATCCGGCCTCAATTCCCCTGCCTTGGTCCATATCCCCTTTTACCAGAAAATCATTTGTCTTTTTCCATCATGCCATGCCCTTTCAAGCTCTTGTATTTTAGAAAAATGCATGCTAGTCCTTTTAAAATGCCCTTCAACTCCTACTTTGCATGGTAAACATCATCATATCCTTTAAAACCCCTATCAAACCCCACATTCTTTGTGAGGGCTTCTCTGGTTCTCCCAGGCAGTTTTTCAATCTGTCCCTTACATTCCCGTATAACCACCCATATATGATTAGATTCATCACCCTAATTATTTGTTTACACATCTAACTTCCTCACTAGACTAGGGCTACTTCTGAGTGAAGACTTTCTTACTCATCTTTGTGTTCCTGACCTCCACCACCACCAATAATCAAGGCACAGCCTAGATCTGGTACTGAGTACACATCAAGACACATCTGTAGACTGAAAATCAACCTAGCAGGT
>NW_007733053.1:96773-118964 GCF_000696425.1 Galeopterus variegatus | reverse complement strand
GAGGGGAGAGAGGGAGGAGGGCGGGAAGTGTCGGTGGTGGGCCATAATAATCATATACATTTTATATTGACAAAATAAAAAATTAAAAAAAAAAATAAAATAAAATATGTATGATAATTTAAGAGAGTAATAATAGAAAAAGCATATCATTTTAAAAGTAGTGGAATTTTTAAAAATAATATCAATCCATACAATGAATAGCTAAAATTGAAGTTTCTGTTTTAAATTCAGCAAGTTGATTTATTTTTTTGCATTTTATTTTTATTAAATAAGATGTTAATTTGGGTTGTTAAGTTTGGCAATGCATATAAAAAAAATAAAAATAAAAATAAATAAATATTTTGAGTTCTTTATAATAAGATTATGCTTTATCTGCCTGAATATTTCTCGCTGTAAGATAATGTATGTAAAGGTGTCAGTTATGGTGCCTCGTATATCACAGGCTTTAAGGAAAAATGAGTCAGTGGGTGTCAGGTGGGTTGTGGCAATCACTGAATTAAAACAGGAGATTAAAGTAAGTTTCTAGCACTTGAGAAATTGTGCAAAAATACAACTAATTTTTCAAAGCCGATTTGATAGGACTCAGACTATAATCAGATTAAGTCACACAGGATGGAACAATTGAATTGATGAAGGGGATACCAAAAAAATGTGGTACCTGAATACATCATATAAAACTCTCAAAATTCACTGAGAGAAGGGCTGAGGAATCAGTGTTCTGAGTGAGGCCAGAGCAAAGGAGCTGTGGTTCACACTGTGACTTGAAAGCATACCTCCAGAGGGTAGAAAATGTCACGTTCTCTTGCTTTGGGATGTGCCCTGAAAGGTGGGACTGGAGTATATTTATTAGAACTTTGTATGGAATGCAATATTTAATCTTTGTCTTAATTGAGGGAAGGCTTCAGAATATAGCTCCCAAACGTTACCATGTATATTAAAAAGTTCACATACATAAGCACACATTGCATGGTAAATGTCTCTCTCCTGCTGCCTCTTTCTATTTATTACCAACCAGGGATTTTGATGAAACTTTTATAGCATGAAAGAGAATAGTTGTTTTTTTTTTTTTTTTTTTTTTTTTTTTTTTTTTTTTTTTTTTTTTTTTTTTTTTTTTTTTTTTTTTTTTTTTTTTTTTTTTTTTTTTTTTTTTTTTGCTTTTACACATTTATCAAGCATTTATTACTTGCCAAGCAAGAATCTTATGTAAACAATCCTGATGGATTAGAGCACAAAACCATTAGTGTTTGGGAAGATGGGTAATATGCGTAACAGTCACAAACAGGAATATATCCATGGAATATACTCCTTGACATTTTGTAGCTTCTAGTCAAAGACAGCATGACAGCCAATCATACATAATTGTAAACAAACAAAAATTTATTTTATCTGAAGATTGCAGAAAAAGGAATAATTAGGCAGGGCTGACTATAAAGCACTAGAACTGTGCAGTCACACAGGGACCTGAACACAGAAGGACTCTGCAATTCATTTATGCTCTGCTGTCACCATCTTGAAATTCTTAATAATTTCTGAACACAGAGAAGCTTTGCATTCTCATTTAGCACTGGATCCCACCAATTATAGAGCCAGTCCTGCCTGTTTTCAGATCTAGTTCTGAAATATACATGTAATCCGACTTATGTATGTAACCTAGATGGAGGTGCTCTTTTTACCACAAAAGTGATCTAACACTTTTGGTTTTATTTTCTCAGTTATGGTGACAGGTTGTCATTAATCCTTCCACAATCTCTTTGTTATTCTCCTTTATGACCAAACTATCAAAGGTTTATATGATGAGGTGTATTTTACGATTGTAGACATGGTTGGTCCTAAGCAGTTCCTTTTCAGGTTTACCTCACTTCATAGATATATATTTTCTTCTCTACACAGTGCCTAAATAAAAAAAAGCAAAGTGTAACAGTAAAAGCTTTGCATCTTCTGAGGAAATAATATAGGCATAAAGAGGTAAGAAATGTAAGCATTCTCTTATTTAACCATCCATCCATCCAGCAGTTTATTAATTTATCCATGTAACACACATCTATAAGCATCTGTTATGGAAGAACCTGGGATTCAAGGACAAGCTGAATGATGGGGTCCCTACACCTGGAATGACTCACAGTATAATACAGGGAGCTTGACATATGCTACAAGCAAAACAATGCAAAGCAATAAAGTGCTACAGAATCTTAATTAATTCAATGCCAAAAGCATCTTTCTTTATAAAAGTCCCTAATAGTTGCCCAGCATTATACATTCACTGTGGCCAGCTTTCTACACCAGGCTCACTAAAGACGTCCATATGGGGTACAATGGGACAACAGGGGAGTGAGGGAGAGAACATGCTTTCCTGAGTGGGGAGCATAAAAAGATTTATGGGGAAATAACCCTTTTGTTGAGTCTTGCAAGGAAACTGACAGTGGCCCATGTCTGGAATGGGGAGGTGGGATATAGTTCAGGCAGAAGGATCAGCATTTGCTTTATGTGGCAGAGTTTATTGAAGGCTGTGGGAATCTGAAGTGATTTCCACTACAGTATGGCTAATAACTACAAAGCAGATGCTAATGGCATCTTTGTTCTTTAAGATTCCCTCATGGAACCCACTGCTGTTCATTTCCCATGGCTGCCTTTCTCTGCAGGCTCTGCCTATCACTGGTTTGTTTCATCTCTCTCCCCTTTCACCCCCTCTCCTCCAAAGAGAAGAGGAAATTTCAAAACTCTACTTGACTAGGCAAAAAAATGCAGATCCACACACTGACCATGCATAATGTAAAGACAATATGAACCTGTTGGCCATTTGTATGTCTTCCTTTGGAAAATGTCTATTCAGTTCCTTTGCCAATTTTTTAAATTGGGTTATTTGTTTTTTTACTGTGTAATTTCTTGAGTTCCTTGTATATTATGCATATGAATCCCTTGTCAGATGCATAGTTAGCAAAAATTTTCTCCCACTCTGTAGGTTGTTGTTTCACTCTGTTGTTTCCTTTGCTGCGCAGAAGCTTTTTAGTTTGATATAGGCAAAGCACAGAGGGATAAGTACTGTATGTTCTCACTCATAAGTGGGAGCTAAGAGAGAAAGAAAGAAGGAAAGACCACAGTGGTGCTTTGGACTTGCAGAGGGAGAGAACAGACTTAGGGATACAAAGTCGAGTGGGGAAGGGGGGATGTGGGGAGGTCAGGGATAATTGGATGGGGCACATGGGGTATAATCGCAATTTGTGGTAATTGGCATGCTGCCAGTATGGATCTGGCCATCACATCTCAGGCATGAATGGTGATAATTTGCTTTGCACCCCATGAATATTCATAACCAATAAAAAAACATTCTATGAAAATACTAAAAATATAATAGAAAAATAAAATAAAATAAAGACGATATGAGCATATTAAGAAAATCCCCAAACAAATCTATGTAGGGTCCCTGCCATGAACTTGCTAAGATTTAAAATTTAACTCTTTCCTTTCCACCTCCTCTAGCAGTCTCTGTGAGTAAAATGGAGAAGTATGGGCATTTATTTTCCTGGTGATATAACTCATGTTGCCCCCAGCAGAGAGCAGAAGGCAGTCGGTCTGGGTTGAAGCAGCATCTCCATCTCTCTCACTCTGGTGAGACTGATGTACTGTTGCTGGAGGGGAATAGACCTGGGATCAGCCTGCTACTCTGCAGGTTTAGAATTTGAATTGTTTCAAACCTATCAATCACAGTGAAAGGCATTCATGCTAATAATATTTGAGTATTTAAAAAGCAGGCAGACAATGGGCATTGGAGGAATAAATTCTGGTGTTTTGTTGTGCAATAGGGTGATTATGGTTAACAGTTAAATTTTGTATATTATGTAATAACTAGAGGAGAGGCTTTTGAATGTTTTCACCACAAAGAAATGATAAGTGCATGAGGTGATGGCCACGCTAACTACCTGAACCGATCATTATACAACATATATGTGTATTGAAACATCAGATTGTACCCCATAAATATGTACAATTACAATGTGTCAATTAAAATAAATAAATAAAAATGTAAAAAGCAGGCAGATAGAAACAATCCTACATATGACCATGTTGAGGAAGAATTGACATCTTTATAATATCAAGGCTTCCAATCAGTCTCACCTACTTTTTGATTGGTTTTAGGGCTGGGATTGTGGACCTCTTTCATTCTATATCTGTCTTACTAGAATTAGTAAGGGACTATGAACACTATAGTTTTCTGTATGTTTCCATTTGTCATGATTGTTCCTGTTCATAGCAATTACTTAACTTTGGGAATTTTGATTTTCAGTCCTTGGTTTCACATATTAGAAAATAGGCATTATTTCACATGAAAACTAAAAGGGAAAGAATTTGATTCCAGAATTTAGTATCGTGAAATTTGCATGGTCTGCTGATTTTAGTATATTTCTTTTTTTTTTCCTTTTTTTGTCTTTTTTCGTGACCGGCAACGGATCGCAACCCTCAGTGTCACGCCCGCACCAGACCGGGACCGGCAACAGGATTGCAATCCTCGGTGTTGCGCCCACACCTCGCTCAGCCAGTGAGCGGCCGGTCTGTATGTGGGATCCGAACCCTTGGCGGGAGCGCCACCGCACTTCCCAAGTGGCGCACTATAGCGGTGCGCCACCGGGCCGGCCCGAAACACTCCTACATTCTGAAGAGATACGAGGGTACTTCAAAAAGTTCATGGGAAGATTCATGCTATCTTTTAATTCTATTTTTCATAAACTTTTTGTAGTACCTTTGTAAGTGTAAATACAAATTTAAAAAATATATAGCCAGTCAGGAAGAGGAATAAAAAAAATATCTATTGTGATTGAGAAGGACTAGAGATACAAAACTGATTAGAACTTAATCTTTAAGAAGTAAAAGATTACAAAAGAGCATTATGTAAAATGCTGTTTTTAAAGTACGGCTAGATAATGAAGTAGTCCCATATTCTGTATGTAATGATTTGATGCTTTTTAAGAGTTGTAATATTAAGTTGTTTTTTCGTTTCTATTATCGAGATTAATATAACATGCCTGTATACATTGCATACTATGGTAAGCAGTTTTGCACACAGTAGTGTGACAGTTTCTATTTCTGATTTGCTTTCATATGCAGAAGAAATTGTCTGGCTTCAAACAATCCTACTAGGCACAGGGTCTTGTATACCTCTCTCTATCACTGTACTTATTCCATTATCATTATTGGTTAAGGTAATTGTTTTCTTAGAGATTGTGAGTGCCTTCAGGGTAGAAACTGTATCTAACTTATCTCTCCATCTCTGATGCCTTGCACAGTTTCTGCCACGTAATAGATGCTCAATAAATGTTTGTTAAATGAATCAATGAATAAATGACCCATGTCTAAAAGAAATAGATGGGTCTAATGGGAATTTAGTGGAGTGATCCAATGAAAATCAGACAGCATTCAGAAAGTAACTATTTTGATAACCACTCCAGGAAATGGGTTTGTACTTGTTTTAGACTAATTATTAGATTGTGCAACCTTATCCAGCCTGCTTACAATTTCATTACTTCAAATGAAAGAAACTTCTTTAGCTCTTATTATTACTGTTAAATCTAGATAAATTCAGGATTCCTATGTCACAGATTGCTGGAAAAGGTGCCAGAATCATCTTTACGTGTACTCTTTTGATCTCTTAAAAGTAAGATTATTTTCCTTTGCTCTCTATTTCCTCCAGTGGTTAAAACAGACCCACAAAGAAAAGCAATTAAAAGTATTGCTTAGCTCTGCTATGGTCAAAGAAGCTTTGACCTTGAATTCTGGCCGGATTTAGAGTTTGAGGGGACTTCTGGAGTGGAATTAAAGTGAGCTTATGGACACATGGATTGCTTTCTCAGATGCCCATCTTTTAGCTTATGCATTTCTGCAATGTGAACTGAATTTGAAATTTTAGTTTAACCACTCTTCACACCCTCCCATTCTGAACTTCTCAGATTAAAATATCGATAGGTACGAGGATGACAAAGAACGGAAAACATTTTAACCAGCGAAGGAATTTTAACCATATTTTAAAATAAGAAGGTTGCTATGAAAACACCTACTTTTTAAATATACAATGTTTCTATGCTGGGCTCAGAATCCAGGAATTGGGTTGACAATCGCCTGTCTGGAGAGCCATTGAGGTATGTTTGGAGACTGAACATCTTAGGTTATAGGGCTCCAAAGGAAAAGAGGAGCTGTGTCAGGGTGGAGTCACTAACCTCACTGTAGTAGAAATTTTGTGTCAGCTCTACCCAGGACAGCAGGCCTGGTCAACTACCAGGTTCACAGCTCATAACATAAAGAAAAAAAGACTTGAATAAATGGAGAAATAGGGCATATTGTTCAGAAATATGTTAAGTAGTTCAGAAATCACTTATTTCTCTCTAAATATCATCTGATATAGTTAATCAAACCTATTATTATTGATTGAGGAAGGAAAATTACATTGTGATGGTTAGGAATATTGACTGTGCAGTTAGGCTTTCCAGGTTCACATTGGGGCTCATTCTGCTGTTCACCTGGAGCAAGTTATTTAATCTCTCTGCACCTCAGTTTTCCCACCTGTAAAATGGGATATTTTGATTCTAGTGTTTGTGATAAGATAAAAATGAGATAATATTTACATAACACTTAGCACCATGCCTGGCTCAGAGTAAGCACTCAATAAATAAATCACCAATCATCAGGAAAACGCAAATCAAAACCACCTTGAGATATCACCTCACCCCATCAGACTGGCTATTATAAAAAGACAGAGAATAACAAATGCTGGCGAGGATGTGGAGAGAGAAGAACCATCCTGATCTGTTGGTGGGACTGTAAATTAGTACAGGCATTATGGAGAATAGTATGGAGGTTCCTTAAACAACTACATATGGAACTACCATATGATCCAGCGATCCCATTCCTGGGGATATATCCAGAGGATTGGAAAACATCAAGTCAAAGGGATACCTGCACTCCCATGTTTCTTGCAGGTCTATTTAAAATAGCTAGACAAACAACCTAAATGTCCATTGATGGACTGATTACTCGATAAGGAAATTGTGATATATATACACAAGGGAATACTACTCATCCATAAAAAAGAATGAAATTCTACCATCTGCAACAACATGGATGAGCCTGGAGAAAATTATCCTAAGTGAAACAATCCAGGGACAGAAAGAGAAATACTGCATGTTCTCACTCATAGCTGGGAGCTGAATCCATAAATAAACAACTGAACAATACAGAAAGACAGAGAGAAAGAAAGACAGAAACAACCAGCACACTAATATGTTGAACTTTTAGAAAACTAGAATTGGAAAAGTGGAGGGGAGGGAAGAGAAGGAAGGGAGCTAATGAGGAATTGCTCAATGGACACAAAGAATGATTGAATATTGTAATGATGAATAAGCTAACTATAGTGCTCTAACCACCACACATTCTACACAATTATTTGAAAATCAATGTTGTACTCCACATGTATGTATAATAAAAAAAAATTACATATGTATATATGTATAGATAGATATGGATATTTGGCTAAAGTTTGTTATAAACATTCTCGAGTTACAGGTATTGTATTAATCCGTTTGTGTTGCTTATAACAGAATACATGGAACTGGGTGATTTATAAAGAAAAATGACATTTATCTTTTAAATATAAATAATACTTAAATATAAATAATATTTTCTTTCTTATAAGAAAAATGACAGTTTCTGAGGCTGGGAAGTCTAAAGTCCATCTGGTGGTGGAAACAATGACACAGGGGTCTCACATTGCAAGATGGTGGAAGCAGAGAGAGAAAGACAGACTCTCCTCTTCTTTTAAAGCTCTCAGAACCATGCCCCTGACCACCATTTTTGATCCATTCACTATTATATGGTCCTACAGTCCAATCACCTCTTCAAGGCTCCACCTTTCAATTACCATAATAGGATTTCCCACCCTCTTAACAGTTACAGTTGGGGCTAAGTTTCTAATACACAAAACTTTGGGGACACAATTCAAGCTTCAGGGAGTTTGGGGAGGACACAATTCAATCCACTACATTCCACCCCTGGCCCCCCAAAACTCATGTCCTTTTCACATGTAAATGCACTCATTTCATCCCCAAAGTCTTAACTTGTTTCAACTCAAGAGTCCAAAGTTCAAAGTCCCATTTGTGAAATCAATACAAGTTATCTACTTCCAAGATACAATGCTGGGACAAATATAGAGTACATACTCCCATTCTAAAAGGGAGAAATAGGCCAAAATAAAGGGGTAACAGGTCCCAAACAATTCTGAAACACAGCAGGACACACATTGAATCTTAAAGCTGGTGAATCTTGTAATTTGACTCCGTGTTCAATGTCCTCTGCATGCTGGTGTCAGGGTTGGGTCCCCAAGTCCTCAGGCAGCTCCATTCCTATGGCTTTCCTTGTCTTAGGTGATGCTTTAGCTTTCGCAGGATTGGCATTGTACACTGGTAGCTCCACAGGTCTGGGGTCACCATGGTGGTCTCACTCTCACAGCTCCACTAGGCATGGTGCTGATGGTGTTTCTCTGCTGCAACTCCTACCCCACTCAGCATTGCTCTAATGAAGATTGTCTGTGGTGACTTCGCCCCTGCGACAGACCTCTTCCTGGGCTGCCAGACTTTTCCATATATCCTTTGAAATCTGGGTGGAGGCTCCTAAGCCTCCATAGCTCTGGCATTCTACAAGCCTGCAGACCTAACACCATGTGGGCTATGCCAAGGCTTCCAGCTTGTATTTTCCAAAGCTGCACATCTAGCCACACCTAGGGCCATTTAGCCACGGCTGGAGCAGCCAAAGCAGCTGGGGTGCTGGTGCTGGAAGCTGCTTCCTGAGGTGGCCCTGAGCAGTGAGCTTTTTGAGGGTGCCTCAGGCCTGTTTCCCAAGGCCATTCTGTTTCCCTAGGCCATTGGGCCTGAAATGGAAGGGTTGGCCCCAGAGGCTTCTGTAATGCCTTGAGAGCCTTTTTCTCCTCTTGATCATCCCTTTCCTTTGTACTATTCTTCCTAGCTAACAGTCACTGGGCTGCACCGTTGCATGCTGTCTGCTTCTCAAGCACATGGCCAGGCTGCAAATTTTCCAAATCTTTACACTCTGCTTCTCTTTTAAATTCTGCCTTTATAGCATGCTTTTGCCACCATAACTCAGCGTAGGCTGTTACAAGTAGCCATGCAGCTTCCTTCATGCTTTGCTGCTTAGAAATTTCTTCTGCCAGATACTCTGGTTCACAACTCCTAATTTCCAACTTCCACAAAGTCCTAGGGCATGGACACAATGCAGCCAAGTTTCTTGCCAGTTCATAGCAAGGGTGTTCTTTGCTCTGGTTTCCAATAAGTCCCTTCTCATTTACATCTGAGACCTCCTTAGAATGGTCTTTACAGTTCATATTTCTACCAAGATTCTGATCGCCACCACGTAACCAGTATCTAAGGCATTCTAAACTTCCCCTGGTTTTCTTATCTTCTAAACTCCCACCAGCAGCTAGGCTTTTTCTAGCCTGTTCTTCCAAATTCCTCCAGCTTCTCCTCAACACCCAGTTCCAAAGTCGTTTCCACATTTTCAAGTATTTGTTATAAGCAACACCCCACTTCTCTGGTACCAATTTTCTGTTATTAGTCCATTTGTGTTGCTTATAACAGAATAAATTGAATTGGGTGATTTTTAAAGAAAAATGACATTTACTGCTTAGTTTCTGAGGCTGGAAAGTCCAAAGTCCATCTGGGGTCTCACATTGCAAGATGGTGGAAGCAGAGAGAGCAAAGAGAGACAGAGAGACATACTCTTCTCTTTTCTTAAAGCCCTCAGAACCATGCCCCTGACCATCATTTTTAATCCACTCACTAATGCATGGTCCTACAATCCAATCACCTCTTCAAAGCTCCACCTTTCAATTACCATAATGGGATTTCCCATGCTCCTAACAGTCAGAGTGGGGGCTAAGTTTCTCATACATAACACTTGGGGGACACAATTCAAGCTTCATGGAGTTTTGGGGGAACATAGTTCAATCCACTACAGATATGAAATTTCAGAATTTCTTCAATATTTAATTACCATACTTGGTGCTACCGGTGCTATTTCTTCATGTAATAGAGCTCAGATCTATTAAGGAGCATCTACAGTGAAATGTAAAGAAAGTCTGTAATTGACACCTGGCTCCCCATTTACTCATTTTGTGAGACTTTGAGAAAGCCACTTAAGTCTTCTGTGCCTCATTTTCTTTAATAATTAAATGTGTATGATAATGCCTATGTCTCAATGTTGTTGGGGAGGTTTAACTGGACAAAATTATATGTTGGTAAGTGCTGAGCACATATGAAGGTTATTATAAATATTTGATGAATGTGCCTTGCATTTAATGCAAAAGAGTTGGATAAAAATATCATTCATTTCCTTTATCTTTTAAATAAATTTGTTGCAGCATAACAGACACACCTTTGATGAGATTTACAGAGAGTAATATATTCACGTGGCACAAAGAAGCAGTCTGACTCCTCATTCATAAGCCTTTAGAGAGCTCACTAGGGTTTTACTGATAGCTAAATATGTTAATTTATCCAACAAATATCTATCAGCAGCCCACTATGTGCCAGGCACTGTTCTAAGGACCTTGAGATACAACAACGAATATGACTCTCATGGAGCTCACATTCTAACTGGGAGAGAGAGGCAACACACTAGAAACATAATAGTCAATTACATTGTCTTTAGCAGATAGGAGATGTTTGTGGAAAAATAAAAAGAAGAGCACAATAACAGGGATGAGAATGGAGGGTTATTTTAATTAAGTGATCAGGGTGGCCCTCATTGAGAGGGTGAGATATGAACAAAAGCTTGAAGGAAGAGAGAGAGTTGGAAGGGGATATCTGGGGCATGAACGTCCCAGGCAGAGGCCAAAGCTAGGGCAAAGGCCCTGTGGCAAGAGGGTGCCTGACAGTTCCGAGCAAAGTCAAGAGATCTAGAGAGGAGTAAGTGAGAAAGAGAGGGGTAGGAGAGAAGATTATAGACATAATGGAGAATAAGATCACCTGATAGGATCTGTGTGCCCTTGCAAGAACTTAGGCTTTTCTCTGAGTGAAGAGGCGTCCACTGCAGAGGTTAGAGCTCAGGGTGACCTCGACCATTCTGAATGCTGTGTTGAGAATAGTATATGGGTGGATAAAGGGCAGAGGCAGTGAGACTAGTTAGGATCTTTTGCAATCATCTAGGTAGGAGATGGTGATGGCTTGGACTAGGCTGGTAGTAGTGGAGACAACAAGCAGTACTGGGATTCCAGACTCCCTTCTGAAGCCAGCACCTCCTGTGTGCTCCATTTTCTCTCTTCTCTTCTATCCAAACCCAACATCTTTCCAACATCAAGTGCACACTCTCCACCGGATCATTCCTATAAGCATAAAAGAATGTTGTTATTCTTTCAACTTAAAAAAAAACTCTTCTATTGGCCTCACTTATCCCCCAGCTAGTACCATATTTCTTTGCTCCTTTCTGCAGTAAACTTTCTCAGAAAATATTAGCTGTTTCCAACTGATCTCTTATAAACCGACTCCAGATATCACTTGCTGCAATTATGCCACCGAATTTGCTCTTGCCATGCTCATCATTACAAGACCCAATGATTGACTTTTAGTTCTTATTAACTAAATCAATTTTTGCTGGAGTGTGTTATTGTTAACTTGTTAAGCTGAGAGTTTTCTTTCCTAGAATTCTCTTCCCTATTTGGTTCCAGGTTAGAGTTCACCAAAAGAGGAAGACAATGGCCACTACCCTGAGAAAGCTGCTCTGAGATGTGTTGATGATGATGCAGCTCGCTCTGGCTCTCCACTGCTCTGGGTCTAGCTTGTCTTTCTGACTGCTGGCCCTGCTGGCCAGCAGAAACCCAGATCGAGGGGATCACTACATGGGGGTCTTCTCATAGACCTTTCTAGGAGCTCCTCCTTCTTGGTCTCATTTTGGCTACAGGGCCCACTTGAGGTTCATGCTCATGAATAAAAGGGAGAATTTGTCCCCAGAATAATAAGACTGAATTGGAAGAACATCTGTCCCTAAATGCCCATCCACTGTCCACCTTTCTCTGAGGTACTGGGAAACAGTGGAGGAAGTGTGGGCCCTTGGGAAATTTCTGCACTGATTCTCATAATTATCTCTTTTAGGAAAGGTACCCAGTAGCTCTGTCCCAGATGTTTACATGGCTGAGCAACTCTAGAGCTTGTGACTACTCAGGTGCTGTGATCTGAAGTTGAAGGGTCTGTGCGGGGTGGGGCGGGGCTCAGAGAGTTCCGGTGAGTTCCCAGCCTGGGACATTCTCATGTGTGAGCACGGGGGGTGTTTTAGGGTCCCCTCCTAGGGATACGAGAGCTCTGGGAAGAATCACTGGATTGTTTCTCGTATCCCCCTATATCGTGCTGGGCCAATGGATTCTCAGAACTTCCTGCAAACCTCAGGACTGATTTAGGTGAGGGGCTTGTCCAGCACTGGAGAAGCCTCCCCAGGGAGTGGAGGGACAGCAAGTGCTGTACCAGCTTCCGAGTCACTGCGATACTCCTTAGAAATCCAGTTTCTAAACACCAGAAATTCCAAGCTGGAAATTTGGCTTCTAGTCTTTTTTTTTTTTTTGTCTTTTTCCGTGTCCAGCAACGGATCGCAACCCTCAGTGTCGCACCCGTACCGTACCGGGACCGGCAACGGGATCGCAAACCTCGGTGCTGCCCCCGCGCCTCGCTCAGCCAGTGAGTGGGAACCGGTCTGTATGTGGGATCCGAACCCTCGGCGGGAGCGCCACCGCGCTTCCCAAGCGGCGCACTAGCGCAGTGTGCCACCCGGGCCGGCCCCTGGCTTCTAGTCTTGACTGTCTCCTGAAACACCACAAATGCAATCTGCCTTCCCCAGTTGGAAGTAATGAGTTGTCCAAAAAAGAACTTTGAAAGTATCCACGAGAACTGTGCCTCATCCATAAATCGAGGGAGCACGAACAAGAAAGGTTTAAAATTCCATTAAGAATCCCCTGAGTCACTCCTTGCCCTCCCTTCTTTTAGTCTGTACCATGCAACTTTAGCTCAGCGGGTTTTCTAAATTGTTCTGTTAATTTTAGCTGTTTCCAGATAGATAGCCATATTCTAGGTGAATCATCAGGAAAATTGAGGATAAGAGCAAACAGCACACTGCTTTATTGTGAACCACTTAATCAGCTCTTTTAAGAAAAGACAGGCAGGGTACCTCTTCATTACATGGGTATTTCTGGATAATACAGAATATATATATAGTATACGAGTGTGTGTGTGTGTGTGTGTATTCTGTACTATATTCCATATTATATGTGTGCAAACATAAACATGTATACATCCATGCACACATGCGTACGTGCACACATATATTCATACATATGTGTATATGCACACGTGGTGTATGTGCAGTAATGGTTGATGATGAAAAAAACACAGTAAATTTTCTTTGTTCATATATAGCTTTGCTATATTACTTCAGTCAGATGCAGTCAAGAACACCTGTGTTGACTGTTCAGACAGAGATGCATTGTACAGTTCTGATGTTTTTCCTTCTTCATTTGGCTCATCACCATTTCTGGTACAAATGAGGAAGAATCATGTGCTGTCAGTGCAAACATGACTAATTGTAGACAAGAAAGGGTTACTTGTTAGATCTATCCCAGGGTGCACAATGAGAATAAATGTTGCCTTATTTGTTCCTTATCTGATGTATCAGCTTGTCCCTATTCTGGAGATTGTATAGTTTTAGATTAAGAAATCTATTTTGTAGCCTGTTATTAAGCCAAACATTTTCCCCATTATGAATACAAAGGGTCGTATTTTCCTGTCCTTCTCACCCCCACACAGTTCTGCCTCTGATGCAATTTGAGCAATAGAACTGCATTATCCTCTTCCAAAGAATTTAGAACCAGGTTTCTACCGTGCAAAATGATGTTCAGCTCGAGGCAGAGGGAACTGGAATGGAGAGCAGGTGCACAGAAGATGTCCTCGTATCATCACCCAAAGGAATGTTTAAATTGGTCACTCTTCCATCTTAGAAGTCCAGACAATTCTCCAGTTAGATGTAAGGTTGATTGTTGAAGTCAGATATAAGTTAGAGACCAGATATCCTATTTTACATATCCTTGTAAACCCCACAAGATCTTCACAATGGCTTTTGGAGGAACGGTTATTAAACTTTTAAAAGTGAGGTGTAGAGACAGAGAACAAGTAATATGTGAAGAGAATCTCTTATATTAATGAGAGCAGGGTTTCTCAACCTCAGCACTATTGATAATTTGAGAAGGAACATTTTTTGTTTGGGGTGAGCGGGTCATGAATGGGGGCAGGTTTTGCTGCCCTGTGCATTGCAGCAAGGTTAGTAGTGTCAGTCCCTGTCCTCTAGCCACCAGATGCTAGTAGTGACAACCAAATATGTCTCCAGACATTGCCAAATGTCCCTGAATGTGTGGTGTGGGGGCAAAGAGTAGACCCAAATCTCCTCTGGTTGAGAATTACTGAGTCAGAGAATCAATTTCCCTTTAACAGTAGGAGCTGGGAAAAATCAGAGTTCTTTTAACATACATGAAGCAGGATATACAACACGTAGAGTCACATTGCAATTAATAACATTATTATTGAGAAATTTTTATTTCAAAAATAATTTAATGCATGTCAAATTACAGAATCCAAATTGTATAAAGGTATAGCATTATCATGTTAGTTATGATTCTCATAACTATTCTTCTAGTTAAAGTCAGGCAGGGGCTGGGGAAGGGGGAAACAGGGAAGTGATGGTTAAAGGGTACAGTTTCAGTTATGCAGGATAAATTTGTTCTGGAGATCTATTATATGGCATAGTGCCTATAGCTAACAAAACTGTATTGTATACTTAAAATTTGCCAAGAGATCTTATGTTAAGTGTTCTTACCACACCACACAAAATATAATAATAATAAAGGGGGCGGGAGATAACTTTGGTAAGTGATGAACATGTCTGTGGCCCTGATGATGGTGATGGTTTCACAGATGTGTACTTATCCCTAAACTCATCAGTGGCATATATTAAATATGTACAGATTTTTACATTGTCAATCATACCTTGGCAAAGTGGTTTAAAAAACAAAGAAGACAAGGATGTCTACTCTTGCCATTTCGATTCAGCATTTTACTAGAGATTCTAGCCACTGCAATTAGACCAGAAAACTAAGTAAAAGACATTTAGAGTGTAAAGGAAAAAACTAAAACTAAATAAAAAATAAAATAAAGTCATGTATGTAAAATAAACCATAGCAAATTTGGTCTACACAGACAATAGCTCATTAGGCAGGGATTGGAATAGGTAATTGGTTCATTTTTACTCTCATTGAGGGTAATACAGTTGTAATAGAGTATGAATTCAGTGAGAGAAGGGAACAACTCTGTCTTTCCCACGAGTGTAGACCCAGTTGATAGAACAGTGCTAAGCATAACATACGCATTCAACAAATGTTAACTGGATGAACAGATGAATAAATATAGCTTTTATTTCCTAAGTTTGTTGCTGGGCTTTCTTTTATGTGTTGACTGGGCCCAGGTGTTAAAATCTGTCCTGCATTTCTGAAGATTGTTATAAAGTACAATATGAACATTTTGTAGTATTTTAGTTTTCCATCTCTGTATGAACTTTATAACGTTCTAAGCTCCTTTTGCAATTGATTGTTCATTCAATAATTGCCTTAAGCAATCTTTTTATAATTGAAGAATAAAAAGCACTTGGATAACCTACCCCCCAGTGGTATTCTAAGTCTATCTAGATCAGTTACCTGGATGCTAAAAAAACCCAAATGTTTGATTATTTTTAAAAGTTCTAATGCACTTTACAAAGAACTGTACTGTGAGAATTTAAATCCAAAGAAATGAAATGAATTTATAAATAGACATATTCTAATATGTAGCACTGTTTCTGATAAATTTCTAGGCTGTGATCTATAAAATAGTTTTTGTAGGTAAAAATTGTCAAATATGGCAACTTCATATGGTTCAACCTTACGGATACTGAAATCACCCATACAGGGAGAGGGGGAAAAAACCCAAAACTACCTTTGGTGGATAGATCAGATAACAGCAAATGTCAGCAGAGAAAGGAGTTAAGGTCAAGTATTCCTGGACAACTTCCTCAGCATCATCTGTGAATTCTCCTCTGGGGAAGATAATTCTTGCCTCTAATGATGACTGAGATGCCTAGATTTAAGACACATATTAGGAAAAATCTGCTCCCACCTTTCTTTTCTTTTCTTATTTTAAAGTTGTTTCTTTTTTCCAAACTTTTAATTATTTCTCCCCCAACTACAAAAGTAATACATGGTTGTAAAAATTCACACAACACAGAACTATACAAAGCAGAAATGAAAATTATTCAAAGTAGCTGCCATTAATAGCTTGGAGTAGACCCCTACGGACCTTTTTGTATACATCTACAAACAAATATACTGAGAGGCCTTGATATATTATTGAGAAAAAAAGATCAAATTTGCAGAACAATATTAAAAGATTAAATTTTCTGTATTTTTATTGAAACATAATTGATTGTACATATCTGTGGGTACAGAGTTGAATACCAATACATGTGTGAAATATGTGATGCTCAAATCAGGATAATTAATATATTCAACATTATGCAATATAATCATTTTTGTGGCCCTTTACCAATTCCTCGCTAACCTCCCCCCTGCTCACCTCTGGTAACCTCGGTTCTGTTCTCCCCTTCTGAAAGTTCAATGTATTACTGTGACTGTTGTATGTTTCTTTTTTATTTATTTATTTGTTTTTTGTAAGCTCCCATTTATGCATGAGGACATGCAGTATTTCTCTTTCTGTGCCTGGCTTATTTCAGTTCACACAATTTTCTCTATGTTCGTCCATGTTGCTATGAATGGCAGGATTTCATTCTTTTTCATGGCAGAGTAGTATTCCATTGTGTATATATACCACATTATCCAGATCCAGTCATCCATCAATTGATATTTAGGTTGGTTCCAATTCTCGGCTATTTTAGATAGAGCTGCAATAAACATAAGAGTGCAGGTATCTCTTAGACATGATGATTTCCATTTCTTTGTGTTCCCACCTTTCTTATCCACTGCTTTCCCCCAGCTGTACGTGACTCCTTGACTGTTTACATTGTGCATGGACTAAGTTACAACTAGAAATATTGGGAGAAAATTCATTGAGTGATTCAAAAATAAAATACTTTTAATTTCTTATACTATGTCTAAAATGATGTTGCCATGACACATTTTTGCTCTGTTTTTATCTGTGGACATTGGTAAAACCACAGGCCTGTCCCTGTTAGTGCAAAAGGTGCTTTCCAAGGGCACCACCAAATGAATACAATAATTCTGAACACTTTATTACAGAGTGTTATCTCTGGAAAGAATGCTTTTAGAGTTCAAGGTAGTAGTAAAATTAATCATTTGGGGACATATTTGGTATTTAAATTACTTTATAAAAATGATGTTGGTTATCATTTTTCTATATGGAATTATTTATTTTGTAAGAATCAGGGATTTTTTTTCTACTTATAGTCTTACAACTGATTAAACAGTGTACTTATTTGTGAAACAACAATTAAACAAATCAAACAATAAAAAAGTGCCCACTACCAAGCATTTAAGAAGGTTATCACAAATTATTTTCTGCCAACATTAGGAAAAAATCATTCTTCAATGGTAATGACAGGTAATTTGAATAGTGTAATGTGTAAAAGCTTCAAATGATATCTTAATGATTACTCTCTAATTAAGAAATTGTTCTGCCTGACAGAAAGCAGGAGCACAACTGGGGTCCTAGGCAGGAGCCATGAGTAGCTCTCACCTCCTCACAGAAGGTAGGAGCATGTCAAAAACACCACTTCCATGTTGGTGGTCCACCACAGCTACAGCCACTGCTGATGCAAGAGCAGCTTGATGTTACAGTAGCAGCCACAGCTACCACACAGGTGGTCTGCTACCCACTTGACTGCATTAACCCAAGTAGAGTCACCAGCAGACACCAGATAAAGAATAGGAAGTCTCTCACCTCAAAGCACTCGCCAGAGTAACAGAAGAAACAACTGCTCTACCCAATGACCAGACATCAAAGTAGATATACTAGAAATACAAAAAACTGAGAAAATAAGACACCACCAAAGGAATACAGTAATTCTCAAGTACCAGATCCCAAAGAGCAGGAAATGCTTAAAATAACTGAAAAGGAATTCCAAGCAACAATCTTAAGGAAACTCAATGAAAATTTAGAAGACTCAGACAACATAATGTAATGAGAAAAAATATCCAGGATCTGAAGGAGGAAATTTACAAAGAAATCAATTCCTTGGTAAAGAATGTAGCAGAACTCCTGGAACTGAATTATTCATTCAATGAAATTAAAAACAAAACTGAGAGCTTAAGCAGAAAGCTAGAGCAAGCACGAGAAAGAATGTCTGATCTCAAAGAAAGTCTTTTCGAAATAACCCAGGAGGACAAGAAAAGGAAAAAGGAATTTTTTAAAAAATGAAGAAAATCTAAGAGAGCTAGTGAACAACTGTAAGCACAAACAAAAAAAAATTTCCCAGGTATAGAGAAAGACATGAACCTTCAGATCCAAGAGGCTCAAAGATCCCCAAACAGATTTAATCCAAGAAGATCTTCTCTGAGACACATTATAGTCAAACTGGCAAAGCTCAAAGACAGAGAATCCTACGAACAGAAAAAGAAAAGCATCAAGTCACCTATTACTGAACTCCCATCAGACTAACAGCAGACTCAACAGAAACTCCATAGGTCAGAAGAAAATGGGATGATATATTCAAAATACTAAAAGAAAAATAACCTGACAACCAAGAATATTATACCTAGCAAGGCTCTCCTTCAGAAATGAGGGAGAAATAGTGTATTTCCCAGACAAACAAAAACTGCATGAATTCACCACCACATGACCAGTTTGGCAAGAAATACTCCTGTGAGTCCCGCCTTTGGAATCCAAAAAATGATAATCACTACCACAAAGACACAAGAAAGAAAAAAACCCACTGGTAGAACAAAAACACTGATGTGAAAGAGAAAGAAACTAAATCTTATCACCTCAAAACACCAACAAACAGCAAAGACAAATAATAAAAGGGAAAGAAAGGAACAAAATATATTTAAAGTATCCAAACGAAAATTGATAAAATGCCAGGAGTAAGACAATTACCTTTCAAGAGCAACCCTAAACATAAATGGATTCAAGCCCCCACTCAAAAGATACAGATGGACTGACTGGATTAAAAAGTTAGACTCCACAATATTCTGTATTTAAGAAACTCACTTAACCTGTAAAGACACACACAGACTAATAGTCAAAGGATAGAAAAGGATATAGCATGCAAATGGAAACCAAAAATTAGTAGGAGTAGCTCAATAAAATAGCAGCTGAATAAAATAGACTTTAAACCAAAACCCATAAAAAGAGACAAAGAAGTACACTATATAATGATAAAGGGATCTATCCAGCAAGAAGACGTAACAATCATAAATATATATGCACCCAACACAGGAGCATCCAGATATATAAAGCAAATACTATTAGGCCTAAAGAAAGAGATAGACCCCCAATATGATAATAGTAGTTGACCCGAACAGCCCTCTCCCAGCACTGGACAGATCATCTAAGGACCAAATCAATACAGAAACACAGGATTTAACAATACTTTACACCAATTAGACCTAGTGATATCTACAGAACATTTCATCCAACAACTGCAGAATATACATTCTTCTCATCAGCACATGGAACATTCTCCAGGGTAGACCACATGTTAGATCACAAATCACTTCTCAACAAACTAAAAAAAATTGAAATCATTTCAAGCATCTTTTCAGACCACAACAGATTAAAACTAGAAATCAATAACAAACAAAACTCTGGAAACTATACGAACACATGGAAATTAAAGAACCTGCTCCTGAAAGACCTATGGGTCCAAGAAGAAATTAAACAGGAAATCAAAAAATTTCTAGAAACGAATGAAAATAAAGATACATCATATCAAAACCAGTGGGATAGTGCAAAAGCAGCACTAAGAGGTAAGTTTACTGCAATAAATGCTTATATCAAAAGAGTAGAAATATTTCAAATAAACAACCTGGTATTATACCTCTAAGAAATTGGAGAACAAGAACAAGCTAATTCCAAAATTAGTAGGTGGAAAGAAATAATTAGACCAGAGCAGAACTAAATGAAATAGAGACCCCCAAAATGATACAAAAGATCAATGAAACAAAAAGTTGGTTTTTTGAGAAGATAAACAAAAAGTTGGTTTTTTGAGAAGATATACAAAGTAGACAAGCTATTAGTCACACTAACTAAAAAAAAAGAAGAGAGAAGACCCAAATAACAAAAATCAGAAACAAAAATGGAGACATTACAACCAAAAGCCCAGAAATACAAAGAATCATTAGAGACTAATATAAATAACTACACACCAACAAATTTGCAAACCTGGAGGAAATGTATAAATTTTTCGACATATACAAACTAGCAAGAATTTAGAAAAAGAAAAAATAGAAAACCTGAGTAGACAAATAACAAGCAATGAGATTGAAGCAGTAATCAGCAGTCTCCCAACAAAGAAAAGCCCAGGACTGGATGGCTTTACTGCTGAATTCTACCGAACCTTTCAAGAGGAATTAATACCAATCCTCTACAAACTATTCCAAAATATTGAAACAGAGGCCATTCTCCCAAACTAGTTCTATGAGGCAGTAATCACCCTGTCTCCAAAACCAGAGAAAGATACAACAGAAAAGGAAACTACAAACCAATATCTCTTATGAACATTGACACAAAAATCAACAAAATATTAGCAATCAGAATACAGCAACATATCAAAAAAATTATACACCGTGATCAAGTGGGATTCATCCCAGGGATGTAAGGATGGTTCAACATACACAAATCAATAAATGTGATACATCACATCAACAAACTCAAGGACAAAGTCCATATGATTATCTCAATAGGCGAAGAAAAAGCATTTGACAAAATTCAACACCCCTTCATGATAAAGACTCAGCAAATTAGATAAAAAGGAAAGTATCTCAACACAATAAAAGCCATATACAACAAACTCACTGCCAAAATCATCCTGATGAATAGGAACAAGACAAGGATGTCCACTATCACCACTCCTATTTAATATACTCTTGGAAATACTAGCCAGAGAAATCAGGCAAGAGAAAGAAATAAAGTGCATCCAGATTGGAAAAGACAAAGCCAAGCTGTCCCTGTATGCAGATGACAAGATCTCATATATAGAAAAAAACCTATAGATTCTACCAGAAAACTTTTAGAGCTGATAAACTATTTCAGAAAGTTGCAGGATTCAAAATCAACACACAAAAATCATTAGCATTTTTATACTTCAATAACAAACCAGCAGAAAAAGAAATCAAGAAAGCAAGCCCATTTACAATAGTCAGTTACCAAAAAAAAAAAGGAAAGAAAAAGAAAAAACCAAACAAACAAACAAACAAACAAACAAAAAAATCCCCTAGGAATCTATTTAACCAAGGAGGCAAAAGATCTCTGTAATGAGAACTACAAATTGCTGGTGAAAGAAATTAAAGAGGACACAAAAAGACAGAAAGACATGCCATTATCTTGGATCGGAAGAATTAACATTGTAAAAATGTCCATTCTACCCAAGGCAATCTACAGATTCAATGTAATCCCCATCAAAATACCAAGAACATTTGTCACAGAAATAGAAAAAACAATCCTAACATTCATGTGGAACAACAAAAGACCCTGAATAGCCAAAGCAATGCTGATTAAAAAATAATAAAGCTGAAGGCATAATATTATCTGACTTCAAATTATATCACAAAGCTATAGTAACTAAATGAGCATGTTTCTGGCATAAAACAGATACATGGACCAATGGAACAGAATGGAGAATACAGAAATTAACCCACATACTTACAGCCAACTGATCTTTGACAAGGTCAACAGGAAGATACACTGGGGAAAGGACTGCCTCTTTAATAAGTGGTGCTGGGTGGAGTACGACTCTGCTATAAAAAGAATGAAATACTGCCATTTGCAATGACATGGATGGACCTAGAGAGAATTATATTAAGTGAAATGAGTCAGGCACAGAAAGAGAAATATCACATGTTCTCACTTATTTGTGGGAGCTAAAAATAAATAAATAATT